>NC_092348.1:1695203-1771646 GCF_963676685.1 Mytilus edulis
ATATGCAAAAAAAAAATCATTTTTTACATGGTTTTTGTCAAAATGAAAGTATCCGCATCCGTGTTCATCCTCAACCTTCATATGTATGATGTATTATCATCAAATGCAACTTATATTTCAATATTATGAATGAACACGAATGCGGCCAAACTAAAATGCTAAAATTGTGAAGATTTCAGTAATTTAGCATGACTTAATGATGCTAGTACCCGATATATGTTCATTATATTATCAAAAACACCCCATTTCTATGTAACAGAGTCATTCCAATAAATAGCTCAACAATTACATTTTCACAATTTTTTAAAACTGCTATATTTTGGTGCCAAAAAGGGGTCTTACTCAACCTCCTCTTTTTAATCGGAAATGGTCCTGTCAAGGACGGCAGTAAAAATCGTGAATGTTTGGCCCAAGCTTAACACTCGTATTGATATGAACGATTTGTGGATTCCTTTTAAGACTATTTTGGCAGTTTTTAATCTCGATCTTTTTTTTAATAATTTCTATCATTTGATTTTTCAACTCTGAATACCACTATTCCCAATGTAAAATTGAAAAAGCGTCTCAATAAAAATAATTGAAAATGCTTTTTAAATATAAAATTTGGAAATTATCACCGTCTCCTTCCTTGAAAGCAATATACCATCTGCATTAAAACTTATTTTAGAATACAAGAGCTTGCACCTCACACTCAGACCTTTTGAAACGTCACCAGTGTCTGACGTTATTCATTTGTCTTTATGACTATTACTTTTACTGATTATTGATATGAATTTGACGTGGCTTTGTACTTATACATCCTTTCTATATCTCATCGTGTTATTGTTTTATGGTACAATTGCTGTATTCTTGTCTTTTATCTTTGGCAATATGCCTTGACGTGTTTCTTTGTAAAAAGTAACTTAGCTCTGTACTAATATATCCTATCATGGTATTATTGTTCTATGGTACAATTATTTTACCGTGTCCTTGATTTTTGCTGTTGTTACATATGGATCAGAACTTAGACATCCAGTCATTATGTTTTGTATCCTTGACTTCCTAGTTGGTACTGTACTTTGACTTAATGCCTTTTATTGCTTCTTTGTTACATGTTTGTTCGATATTAAAGAGAGTAAGATTATAACACAATGTTTTTGTGATTTTACTTTTCTTCTTTACATTATATAGACTGCTGTACCCAGTACATGCAGTATGTTCTTTACATTTTTGTGTATGTTTTGTTCACACATCGTTGCCAATATAATGGAATCGTAAACGACTGTCATAAAAGTGAGAGGTTTAACTTGTTATAAAACCAGGTTTAATCCACAATTATATACATAAGAAATTGCCTGTATCAAGTCAGTAATATCCATTCTTTTTATTTGTTTGAGCTGTTGATTTTGGCATTTGAAAAGGGAATTTCCGTTTTGCATTTTCCTTGGAGTGTTTTTGTGATTTTACCTTTTATATAAAGCTATAAAACAACTCTTATACTGCACACATTTTGCAGTTGATTTATTGTTATGGGTTTTCAAATGCTACGGTTTGAGATGTGCAAGCGGTCAATATGTGGTTGTGACAGAAAATAGAGATGATTGTTCTCAGAAAACTAATGTTTTTCGCACTTCATGAATTGGATTAAAATTAGATAATGGTTTCTAGACTACTGGCTTCTTTACATTCTTTGCAAAAAAATACTTTGTGTATGACGAAAAACATCCAATAATATGCAGTCCAGGAAGCATATATGTCGGCTGAGTGTTATAACTTTTAATCGCTCTATATGTATTCGCAAGGTTGTAAATCACCATGAAGATTCGTATAGCATAATTTAAATCAAGACATCCAGGAGGGAATAAGGTTCTTTATATAACTAAAGAGACATCTGATTATATCATCTTATTTGATAGGTCCTGGATGTTTGTACAAAGGTTCACGTTTTTACCAAGGAGACAACTGGGAAGATGGTTGTGATTTCAACTGTACCTGTGATGATGAACAAAATGGACATTATTCATGTAATGCTCTGTAAGTTGATAAATATCCGCCACACAAAATTAACTTGGGAATGAAAATTTTAGACTGAAGGTTGAATCCAAACAGTAAAATAACAAAAATTCCGTAACACAAATATCTATTTTTACATTTGAGTTTGCCTGTACCAAGTCAGGAATATGACAGTTCTTGTCCATTCGTTTTCGATGTGTTTTGCCATTTGATTTTGCCATGTGATTATGGACTTTCCGATTTTATTTTCCTCTGAGTTCAGTTTTTTTGTGGTTTTACTTTTTTTTCAAAATGAAAAGTCCTTCATAAAATTGAAAAATCAAGTACACAAACATATCAAACGAGTGAAAAAAAACTGTCACGTTCCTGACTTGGTAAGGCATTTCATTATGTAGAAAATGGTGGATTAAACCTGTTGTTATAAATATCGAGAGCCCTCGCATGTATGGCAGTCATATTCAATTCCAAGGACAAATTGTTAATGGAACCATTGAGGCAATCGAAACTAAACTAAGTACACATATTATCAGGTCATAACTCAAAAGAAGCGTTGAGCTCTGAACAGGTCAGAATCTCTAGTAAGATTTTAATAGGCAGAGTTGTTACCCTTCTTTTTTGCAAGTTATAGACAAGTTATAGACATATAACCAATTAGCTGTGTCAGTGATTAATAACGGTTTTAAATTCATATAAATTTGGGAGGATGACAAAAAATTGTATGTCTTGAGGATATAGTCCAACTTCTGATTACTTAGTCCAGGCCTCACGGTCATAAAACTTTTGAGCAAGATTTTTGTACTCAGACTCGAAAATTAACCAATCAAATTGCTTGATTTTCATGTTTCTAGCATGATTTTTGTGCTCAGAGCACTGAGAAAATTGTTATGCCTTCAAGGCAAGGCCACCGTTTCACAAAGCCTTCTTAACTTACGATCATCGTATCAGTTTACGATCCGTTTACGTGTTGTTCTACGTTCCCGTTACGTGTGTTTCACAAAGGCATCGTAAAGAACTACTAAGTTGATCGCAAGTTACGTCCTGTGTATCATCGTTAGTGTACCGTTAACCGAGAAGAGTGCTTTCTTTCACGTCCGCACTTTTATCGAGTATGGCATGCCAAATAAACATTTTAAATAATTATTACGGATGGCGAATTAGGACGATGTTTAGCTATAATAATCAAGATATGACACTTGTTATAGATATAAATTTAATACAGAATTTAGTACGATTAAAGAAGTATGCAAGTATTCCTGAAAAATATTCTGCCTAACGAGTTTAATAACATATTGCACAGGGAGGGAAGCTTTAACATACTTTCTTTCATTGAAATGAAATTACTATGACGGCTGAGAGGACATGGTATATGAGGACATGGTATATATTGTCCATTATATATATATTAACAACACTTTGAACGAATACTCTTTTTGAATACAAAAACAGCTAACGAGGGTGTGTGTTGGGGGGGGGGGATGGGTCTTTATTTCTTTCTTCTGTATTTTTTTTTTTGCCATTCTGATCTATTCAGTAAGAAATATGATTATTCTAATTTTTGAATTGTGTACATGTGTCCTTTTTGAATTTGTCATTGCACTACACAAGTGACCCCATTTATCAATTTTTATTAATATCTGATTGAAACCAAAAAAGGAAAAATATAGATATAAATATAAAATTAAATTTGTCATAATTAAGATACATGGGATAACAAGCAGTAGATAAGATGAAATTTGTTATATAAGATTTTATCTAGTTTGCGAACCGGTAGTTTGCGATGGGGAGGTAATAGTACTGAAAATTCGAAGCTGAACATTCATTTTATAACATATACAGCAGCATTAGTTATCCGACATAAGAGGACATTTAACATTGATACGTAGTAAAACAAAAACTTGTTCCCCCCCCCCCCCCCCTCCTTAAAAAAAACCCAAACCTAAACAATGTCATCCCTCCTCGAGCATTCGTCTTCCAGACCTTAGCAATAAATTGTTGTTATAGTTTGGAATGAATTATGGGTCTTACAAATATGAAACTGAAGACTTAGGAATCATTCCGACGAAAGCGACGTTTTGATTCTGAAATCACCTTTAATCATGTTATTTGTCCATAAATGTTGATATGATAAAGAAACTAAGGTTTTAACTCCATCAGGCAAAGTTGACCTTCGACTGATTTGGCTATTTATTAGGTCCTTTTTGGTCAGATAGCTCTTCAATTGTTTCTATAAAAAAAGTAGATGTGGTATGATTGCCAATGAGACAGCTCTCTACAAGAGACCAAAATGACACAGAAATTAATAACTATAGGTCACCGTACGGCCTTCAACAATGAGCAAAGCCCATACCGCATAGTCAGCTATAAAAGGCCCCAAAATGACAATGTAAAACAATGTAAACGAGAAAACTAACGGCCTTATTTATATAGATAAAATAAACGAAAAACAAATATGTAACACATAAACCAACGACAACCACTGAATTACAGGCTCCTAACTTGGGACAGGCACATACATACATAATGTTGCGGGGTTAAACATGTAAGCGGGATCCCAACCCTCCCCTAACCTGGGACAGTGGTATAACAATACATTATAAGAACGAACTATAAAAATCAGTTGAAAAAGGCTTGACTCATCAGATGGACAAAAATACAAGTGGATGTGGTCGGGTACTTGTTCATCCCTACAATAAAAAGACACTAGGAACAGATCTGAGAGTACTTGCAGTTAATTGACAGCCACTAACAACTAATAAAAAAATCATGCATCTAAGACTTCTGTTCTTTTTGCATCCTTGGTTCCAAATATTCGGCTCTAAGCGTAATTGATAAATAGAGAATCGCTCTTTGATTGTATGAAATTCATAACTACTTGTTTTATAGTTTTTCTGTTATTGCAGAGCTTTTTGTTGTCAGATGTTATTTTGGCCTGAACTCTATCACGAATTGTTTTATCAGTGTTGCTATGATTTCTGTCACAATGTAGGAGAAGAATGTAAGGTTAACTGTGTCTGCTATAGTGGACGAAATGGTAAGTTCAAGATTTATAAAGTCGTGCAAGATCGTGATTTTGGAGGAAAATACCGATGCTTGAAATTGAACATAATGTGCATGGTTAAAAATCAATGAACCAGTTCTTATAAGGACCAGGTCAACATTTCATTCAAAATGATATACTTATATCAATGATTAATTTGGTATGCAGAAAACGAAGAGTTAAGTTAATATTTTAATCAACATTGCTTTATATTCTCTCATATATCGGGTTATTTCAAATAAATACAGTCCGACCGTATGCGTATTTTGAAAAAGTACGCATACGGTCCGGACCATACGCGTACGGTCAAATACTCATAACCATAGACACCTACCTAAATTGTTGAAAACTATACTATATGTTGCCCTCTAGATGTCCTTAGTTTGTCTTTGTCATTTGATTGCTGTCTTATTAACGTATAACCTACATCTCCAACAGTTTTGTATAACTAAAACGGTTTCTGTGTATGGAATAATTGTCTTTCTTCCCCTCAATATATAACATACTTAAAGGAAGATGGACCGAGGAGAGATGTACACAGACACTTGTTTCTATCAATGGAAAGTCGACCTTCCCATGAATAGAAACAGGTGCCTGTGGCGATGTCCCTAAATTAAAAAAAAATAAGTAAACAGAAAAAAAAAAGCTTCGCTTTTTTTAATTTTCTTCCAAATTTTGTACTACAAAGTCAAATTAATCTGCAGCTTATCCCCCCCGCAGTTTTGATGTAAATGATCCACATTAAATTTTATTTCTTTCGATATTCTAATTAAACATTTCTTTTTTGGCAGAACGCGGACGTGATAGAAAGCCTATTTATTAGATTGTTAAGACGGACGCCGGTAGGAAATAAGATGAGTGAAAAGTGATTAAAACCTTAGATTTGCATTATGTAAGTTGCTTGCATATTCAAATAAACAAACGAAGAGAGACTGTAGGTTTATTTCTATAGATTCTTCTTCGTCTTCTAACATTTGCGGAATCTTGATCAAGAATAAAGAACGCTGCAGCCATGTTAGATGATTTAATCTATTATCGCAGAAAAGCTACGATGGAGATACGATTGGGTATAGCTGTATTAAGTTACGCCAGGTTTTACGCATTATTTACGATCATCTTAACTTACGACGGCTTTGTGAAACGGCTGTAAACCCTACGATTTATTTACGATGGACTTACGATGACACGTAGACTTACGAAGGCTTTGTGAAACGGTACCCAGGTGTTTTTCTTACTATAGCGATACTCAAGACATATATTTTTTGTACTTCCTGTTATGTTTGGCTTATGAAGCATGAGAGGAAACCGAAGACATTAAACACTGATATAATGAGTATAAATTATTGAGAAAGAATGCAAATTATGCACATGTGAAAGGATTATTGATGGATTGCCTACGTCAATTTCAAACTTTCTTCTTTTGCGTTTTGTCGTACTCTATAATACGATTTTCGAGATACTCTGTGAGTTGTAAATACTCTATCAATAGAGTAACACAATATTTTTAAACAGTTGTTAAACAGTTTTCATCATTAATTTGGACTCAGAATAAACGTATGATAGAAAGAAGGAAAGTTTGCTATGGTGACATCACAACTATAATACGGACAAAAATCATCAGATTCTAAAATCCCGAGCTTTTGGTGACCTTTCAATGGTTCATTAACAAAACATGGAGAAAAAGTCACGTGACAAGTATGATGTAGTAAGGAAGCTATTTAGGAAACTCTTTGAAAATAGTTATCAAAGGTACCAGGATTATAATTTAGTACGCCAGACGCGAGATTCGTCTACATAATACTCATCAGTGACGCTCATATCAAAATATTAAATATTAAAAAGTTAATGCGAAAGGCATCGAATAATACACTTCCTAAAAGTTTCTTATACAAAAAAAATGATATATATCATAAAGATCTAGTTTTAGGAGTTTTACATCAATTGTATTAACTTTTATGACAATAGAGATGACCCAGCAATGGACCATTCTGTTTCACTTCGATTCTAGGCATAGCTTACCTTTAAAGTGAAACTAACATAGACAGAATAGTTCACATTAAAAGAGTGTTAAACTTTGATTCTATGCACAACTGACCTTATATAGTGAAACTTACAAAGACAGAATACTTCACATTGAACTGTGTGGTTAACTTTGATTCTATGTAAAGCCTACCTTCATAGTGAAATCAATTAGACATAATAGTTCACATTAAAAGGTTTGTTAAACTTTGATTCTATGCACAACTGACCTAATATAGTTAAACTTACATAATACTTACATAATGTACCCATATTTTTACTATCTTATTGTTTATTTAACGCTTCAATGTAAATATAACGGAATTTGATAATACTGTCATTAAAGTGAGAGGGTAAGCGCTATAGAACCAGGTTTAATCCACCATTTTTTACATTTGAAAATGCCTGTACCATTTCAGGAATATGACAGTTCTTGTCCATTCGTTTTTGATGCGTTTTGTTAATTGATTTCGCCATGTGATTATGGACTTTCCGTATTGATTTTCCTCTAAGTTCAGTATTTTTGTGATTTTACTTTTTACAATGACAGAATAGTTCATATTGAACGATTTATTTAACTTTGATTCTATGTTTAGCTAACCTTAATAGTGAAGCTTAGAAAGACAGAATAGTTCACATTGACGGGTTTGTTAAACTTTGATTCTATGTATAGCTGACCTTCATAGTGAAACTTACAAAGACAGAATAGTTAACATTGAACGGTTTGTTCAACTTTGATTCTATGTATAGCTAACCGTTATAGTGAAGCTTAGAAAAACAGAATAGTTCACATTGACCGGTTTGTTAAACTTTGATTCTATGTATAGCTGACCTTTATAGCGAAACTTAGAAAGACATAATAGTTCACATTAAACTATTTGTTAAACTTTGATTCTATATATAGCTGACCTCTATAGTGAAACTTACAAAGACAAGAATTCACATTGAACCGTTTGTTTAACTTTGATTCTATGTATAGCTTACATTTATTTATAGGTTAGACAATACTTGCTCATGTTTTATGAAGATTAAAGCCCAAGGCGAAGCCGAGGGCTTTAATCTTCATAAAACATGAACAAGTATTGTCTGACCAATTTAGAACATATTCACACTTTCGAGTGACCTTACAAATCTATTCTTTCCTATTGTAATGTTCAAACCTAATTAAATAAGAGTTCACTTTTTATAATGAACTAAATATAAAACATAGGTAATGATCATTTCAATTGATGAAATGAAATAGCACTGACATAGTTTGTGAAGGATACATTGTTTTTCTTCTGCTTCAGGTAAAATTTAATACTTATATATCTTTAGATATTTAAAAAGCAACACAATGTTATATAAATCCCCTTTTTGAATCATTTTTTTTATAAATATAAAACTCTATATGAATATTTGAATTCAGACAATTCAATATTAAATGCTGACTTTTTTTTTGATATATTTAATTTTATTGTGTTTCTCAGAAAACAATAATTTGCTTTATATATCAGCAGTCTGGCATTGTTTTTTTTTTGAAAGAAAAAGAAAATAATTCCATCAAATGTAAGTTATATAAATTAAATAAATATCATTTTATATATCCTTATCATTTTTTTTTGTATTATAATATGTGTATCATTTGAAAATGCATGAAATTTCGAAAAAAATCAAAATGTTTTTATTTTAATCTTTGCTCTTTCATCTAATCAGTAGGCTATTTTCCCAAGCAAAATGCCTAAAGGAATTGAACACTTCTTTAGTGCAGCTATAGAGAGTTCATTTTCATAATTAACTGACAATGAAAAGTCATTCATGTATAGCATTTCATAGTGCATGGAAAACCATGTACTATGAAAATAAGAGGGCAAAAATCTTACTTTTCATTGGACGAGAAGGGATGAGTATGTTCTAAAGTGAAACTAACAAAGACATAATAGTGCACATTGAACTGTTTGTTAAACTTTGATTCTTTGTATAGCTTATATTTATAGTGAAACTAACAAAGACAGAGTAGTTCACATTGACCTGTTTGTTTAACTTTGATTCTTTGTATAGCTTACCTTTAAAGTGAAACTTACATAGACAGAATAGTTCACATTGACCTGTTTGTTTAACTTTGATTCTGATTATAGCTTACCTTTATAGTGAAACTTACATAGACAGAATAGTTCACATTGACCTGTTTGTTTAACTTTGATTCTGTGTATAGCTTACTTTTATAGTGAAACTTACTCAGACAGAGTAGTTCACATTGACCTGTTTGTTTAACTTTGATTCTGGTTATAGCTGACCTTTATAGTGAAACTTACAAAGACAGAGTAGTTCACATTGACCTGTTTGTTTAACTTTGATTCTGTGTATAGCTTACTTTTATAGTGAAACTTACAAAGACAGAGTGGTTCACATTGACCTGTTTGTTTAACTTTGATTCTGTGTATAGCTTACCTTTATAGTGAAACTTTCAAAGACAGAGTAGTTCACATTGACCTGTTTGTTTAACTTTGATTCTATATATATCTTACCTTTATAGTGAAACTTACAAAGACAGAGTAGTTCACATTGACCTGTTTGTTTAACTTTGATTCTGTGTATAGCTTACCTTTATAGTGAAACTTACATAGACAGAGTAGTTCACATGGACCTGTTTGTTTAACGTTGATTCTATATAAAGCTTACCTTTATTGTTAAACTTACAAAGACAGAGTAGTTCACATTGACCTGTTTGTTTAACTTTGATTCTGTGTATAGCTTACCTTTATAGTGAAACTAACAAAGACAGAGTAGTTCACATTGACCTGTTTGTTTAACTTTGATTCTATGTATAGCTTACCTTTATAGTGAAACTTACAAAGACAGAGTGGTTCACATTGACCTGTTTGTTTAACTTTGATTCTGTGTATAGCTTACCTTTATAGTGAAACTAACAAAGACAGAGTAGTTCACATTGACCTGTTTGTTTAACTTGGATTCTATATATAGCTTACCTTTATAGTGAAACTTACTAAGACAGAGTTGTTCACATTGACCTGTTTGTTCAACTTTGATTCTATGTATAGCTTACCTTTATAGTGAAATTTTCATAGACAGAGTAGTTCACATTGACCTGTTTGTTTAACTTTGATTCTGTGTATAGCTTACCTTTATAGTGAAACTTACAAAGACAGAATAGTGCACCGTTAAGTGCATACTAAGATATTGTTACAGTGTCGCCATGAAGCATTGAAACCAACCGGCTTTCAATTTCGCTTCGAGTATACAATTAAAAAAGACATGATTCAGTTGAACATTCATAGGGTCGTCATCGGATTTGAGAAATATGCTAAATCAGTTACTAAATTTCAGTACATGTAAACTTTTGGGGTGTTTTCCTTTTGGCCAAAAACATATTTCCTTCAATATAATCTCAATAATATAGCTATTTTTTGCACATATTTCCAGAAAAGTAAACATGATTACTTATATTTTTAGTTGTCCTGTGTACGACCATCTGCCTAGGATATGTAGTGTTGTTATACCAAACGGTCAATGTTGTGGTCATGTTGAATGTGTTCAATACCCTATACCTACTATACGTAAGTACAATTAACACATTGCACATTTCTTTTAAATCTTCTTTTTTTTCTTAATCACTCATTAAAATTCAAACACATTATAAAACACCGATTGGTTGGAATCTTATCTGATAAACACAATCCAATGGTACACCAGACTTGGTTGTCAGGTCTGCAAGTTGGAGATTACCATCTTCCCTCATATATATCTTTATAAGCACAACAACGAAAACACATTAAACAACACTGGATGTAACTATCTTCCAATACGCCCAACAAGCAAGGTTCATTGTTTGAATTACTCTGTTGTGGTCAACTGGTGTCTATGGTCCATCTGTCCATTATACAAAGTGGTTCGGTCGACAATGCTAAGATATTCAGTCCTATAATGGTGGTCAACTGGTGTCTATGGTCCATCTGTCCATTATACAAAGTGGTTCGGTCGACAATGCTAAGATATTCAGTCCTATAATGGTGGTCAACTGGTGTCTATGGTCCATCTGTCCATTATACAAAGTGGTTCGGTCGACAATGCTAAGATATTCAGTCCTATAATGGTGGTCAACTGGTGTCTATGGTCCATCTGTCCATTATACAAAGTGGTTCGGTCGACAATGCTAAGATATTCAGTCCTATAATGGTGTCTATGGTCCATCTGTCCATTATACAAAGTGGTTCGGTCGACAATGCTAAGATATTCAGTCCTATAATGGTGTCTATGGTCCATCTGTCAATTATACAAAGTGGTTCGGTCGACAATGATAAGATATTCAGTCCTATAATGGTGTCTATGGTCCATCTGTCCATTATACAAAGTGGTTCGGTCGACAATGCTAAGATATTCAGTCCTATACTGGTTCCTATCACCACCAAACAATTAACTGAGTACCGCGGGCACCACCAAACAATTAACTGAGTACCGCGAGCACCACCAAACAATTAACTGAGTACCGCGGGCACCATCAAACAATCAACTGAGTACCGCGAGCACCACCAAACAATTAACTGAGTACCGCGAGCACCATCAAACAATTAACTGAGTACCGCGGGCACCACCAAACAATAAACTGAGTACCGCGAGCACCATCAAACAATTAACTGAGTACCGCGGGCACCACCAAACAATTAACCGAGTACCGCGAGCACCACCAAACAATTAATTGAGTACCGCAAGCACCATTTAACAATTAACTGAGTACCGCGGGCACCACCATACATTTAACTGAGAACCGCGAGCACCACCAAACAATTAACTGAGTACCGCGAGCACCATCAAACAATTAACTGAGTACCGCGGGCACCACCAAACAATTAACTGAGTACCGCGAGCACCACCAAACAATTAACTGAGTACCGCGGGCACCACCAAACAATTAACTGAGTACCGCGAGCACCACCAAACAATTAACTGAGTACCGCGGGCACCACCAAACAATTAACAGAGTACCGCGGGCACCACCAAACAATTAACTGAGTACCGCAGGCTGCATTTATCTTCCAAAGCTTGAACAATCAAGGTTCATAGTCTAAATCACTCTGGTGTGGTCTTGAACATTTACTTCATAGCAATGTAAGTTATTTGTACGAAAGCAGGTCGTCTAAATTCATTTAAGCTTATTTTTGGCATGTCATATCATATACCTTTAAAACAGTCACTTTGTGAAGAGCACATTAAAAACAAAAAGGTAACAAATAAGTAGCAGAGTATAAATCAAGCGCGAAGACATTGAAATATGTGCCAACAGGTTTATTATACTCCAACGAATCAACAACGAACACCAAAAACAAGAAAACTAAAAGACGAAAATCATTTAAAAGAGGCAAATGAAATGCAAAACAAAAATTAAAATAAAACCGGTAATGTGTATGAAATGAATAAGGAATGAATAAAAATAACAGACCAAGATAACTAAAATCCAACACATGAGACATGATAATAAAAAAAACAATTTATAAAAAGTGAATAAGAAATCAGTCGAGCGCGTAAAACGAATAGATACAATATATCTGAATATTTTCATCTACAAGAAAAAAAAAAAAGACAATTTCAAAAAAGGACAAAGTTTAAAAAAAACTATAAAGAATGAACAAGTAACAGTGCTTTAACTGTTTTATACGCTCAAACTCATATAACCTAAGACTACGATCACACATTTATAAAGTAAAAAGACGTAACCATTAAAAAGAAGCAAAGTATGAAATACAAATCAGAACCAAATGAGTAGCGATGAAGAACAGGGTATCAGTCCTGCTCTGTAACTAATATGTAAGCGCTAATAAGGCTGTGTCACATCGACAAATCCTGAGCTAACATCAGCAATAATATATGAAAAAGACAATAAAAAGTATATAAAGCAAATGAGGAACGAATAAATAGCTCATAACAGACAGAAAAATGAAAATTATGTTACTTGGTAATTTCTCCTGCTTTAAACAGTATCTTACATTAGAATACATTCGCCCTGACAGGGTATTATCACCTGCTCTAAACAATATCTTACATTAGAATACATTCGCCCTGACAGGGTATTAACACCTGCTCTAAACAGTATCTTACATTAGAATACATTCGTCCTTACAGGATATTTTCACGTGCTCTAAACAGTTTCTTACATTAGAATACATTCGCCCTGACAAGGCATTTTTACCTGCTATAAACAGTACCTTACATTAGAATGCACTCGCCCTGACAGGGTATTTTCACCTGCTTTAAACAGTATCGTACATTAGAATACATTCGCCCTAACAGAATATTTTCACCTGCTCTAAACAGTATTTTACATTAAAATACATTCGCCCTTACAAGGTATTTTTACCTGCTCTATACAGTATTTAACATTAGAACACATTCGCCCTGGCAGGGTATTTTCACCTGCACTAAACAGTAATCTTACATAAGAATACATTCGCCCTAACACGGTACTATCACCTGCTCTAAACAGTACCTTACATTAGAATACATTCGTCCTGGCAGGGTATTTTCTCCTGCTCTGAACAGTATCTTACATAAGAATACATTCACCTAAATAGGGTATTTTCACGTGCTCTAAACAGTATCTTACATTATAATATATTCGCCCTAACAGGGTATTTTTCCCTGCTATAACAGTACCTTACAGTAGAATTCATTCGCTCTGACAGGGTATTTTCACCTGCTCTAAACAGTATCTAACATTAGAATACATTCGCCCTGTCATGATATTGTCACCTGCTCTAAACAGTATCTTACATTAGAAAACATTCGACCTGACAGGATATTTTCACGTACTCTATACAGTATCTAACATTAACATACATTCGCCCTGACAGGGTATTTTCACCTGCTCTAAACAGTATCTTACATTGAAATACATTCGCCCTGACAGGGTATTTTCACCTGCTCTATACAGTATCTAACATTAAAATACACTCGCCCTGACAGGATATTTTCACCTGCTCTATACAGTATCTAACATTAGAATACATTCGCCCTGGCAGGGTATTTTCACCTGCTCTAAACATTATCTTACATTAAAATACGTTCGCCCTGACAGGGAATTTTCACCTGCTCTAAAACAGTATCTTACATTAAAATGCATTCGCCCTGACAAGGTATTTTCACCTGCTCTAAACAGTATCTTACATTGAAATACATTCGCCTTGACAGGGTATTTTCACCTGCTCTTAACAGTATCTATTATTAGAAAACATTCGACCTGACAGGATATTTTCACGTGCTCTATACAGTATCTAACAATAACATACATTCGCCCTGACAGGGTATTTTCACCTGCTCTAAACAGTATCTTACATTGAAATACATTTGCCCTGACAGGGTATTTTCACCTGCTCTGTGCAGTATCTAACATTAGAATACATTCGCCCTGACAGGGTATTTTCACCTGCTCTATACAGTATCTAACATTATAATAAGTTCGCCCTGACAGGGTAATTTCACCTGCTCTAAACAGTATCTTACATTAGAATGCATTCGCCCTGACAGGGTATTTTCACCTGCTCTATACAGTATATAACATTAGAATACATTCGCCCTGACAGGGTATTTTCACCTGCTCTATACAGTATCTAACATTATAATACGTTCGCCCTGACAGGGTATTTTCACCTGCTCTAAACAGTATCTTACATTAGAATGCATTCGCCCTGACAGGGTATTTTCACCTGCTCTATGCAGTTTCTAACATTAGAATACATTCGCCCTGACAGGGTATTTTCACCTGCTCTACACATCTAAACAGTATCTTACATTAGAATACATTCGCCCTGACAGAGTATTTTCACCTGATCTAAACAGTATTTTACATTAGAATGCATTCGCCCTGACAGGGTATATACACCTGATCTAATCAGTATCTTACATTAGAATGCATTCGCCCTGACAAGGTATTAACACCTGATCTAATCAGTATCTTACATTAGAATACATTCGCCCTATTAGGGTATTATCACCTGCTCTAAACAGTATTTTACATTAGAATATATTCGCCCTGACAGGGTATTTTCACCCGCTCTAACATTAGTCATCTTACATTATAATAAAAAAAAAGGTATAAAATTGTATAATAGATAAGTATATTATAAAACGAATAAGGAACTAATAAGAAATTAATAACGAATAAAGAATAGATTAGAAAAGGTGAAGAATATGACAAAGAAAGAAAAAGAAAAAAAAACCAACTTCACAACCTTTATGTGGTTATGTCATGAAATGAAGACAGGTTACATTACATTAACATTGTAAACATGTTTTTTTTCTTCTGTTTAGCTAGCAATACCTGTACTTACAAGGGACAATATTATGGACAGGATGACACATGGATTGATGATTGTAAATACAAATGTGAATGTCTTCAAGCAAATCTAGGATTCTATAGATGTAACGAATTGTAAGTCATATAATATATATTACTCAGATGTTTGAATGTGATTGGAGAGTGTGACTGAAGAGATTACTTGTTCAGAGTTATAGAATAAATAATCGAAGAATCCAAAAAGAGAAAAAGGTTCAACGAGTGACCATAAAACAATACATTCACGAATGCCCGTAGCACATTTGTTAATTATCAAAAGTTTTTCGGTCACGAGTTAAATACACTTGAATTATTTGATTCGTTATTCTTTTGTTTATATTGCTAATTGAATTTGTATTGGACTTTAAGAAGAAAATGAAAGGAACTATAACTTTTTCTATGCATTCACATGTCTGTTGATGTGAGTTCATTGAAGCCAAAGGAGTAAAATAACTTAAGGTATTGGTTTGTATTCCACTGGGAATTTACGGTACTTCATGGCAAACAATGTAATAATTAAGAATTCATTTTATAAGGGTACAATAAATGGAAAATTGGTCCTCATAAGGGGAAACTGACACTTGCATGTCTATAGCCCTTTTATCACAAATACTTCACTATTTTATACTATTTGAATGTGATGAATGTTGGTGACGTAAGCTCATAATTATATACCTACAGAAACTAACTTATTTCAAAAGTATGTGTAAGTTTCCGTCCCTAGCTAATTATCAGTGAGGAATCATGTGTATTACTTGTAATCCCTCGGCCTATCTCTCGTCGCTTTGATGTAGAAAGAAGAGTGTCTGCATAGTTTTTGCAGAATCCTATTCAAATTTGGAAGGCAGATTTCTGTCATTTTAAAGAAGTAGGTTCACAAAGGGTTAAACTGTCCATGGTAGTTTGATAATCAATTAATCATATCAGCATATAACAAATTTAACATAGCAATAGCATTTCTATTACTTTGTATACAAAATAACTTCATTTAATAAAAATGACAAAATATCAAATCCTTAAATATGCATTATTTTTGGACAATAATATGATATTAACATTTAAAAGGGTGCTTATTTGAAGCCAATTGTGTACTCCAATGAAGACATGTATTTGAACAAAGACGTTTAGCTTTAAGTTATAGAATAGATCCATTTAGGAACAAACTTCTAATTTTATGATAAAGTTGAATATCGAGGACCCATGTTGCCGAATTTACTTTGTCATCAATATGATGAGATCAAAAATCAGAAATATATTAAATGAAGAAGCTGTAGAAGAACAAGGCAAATGTTAAAAACATTTCACTATAAGATAATTCACTATCATGTATGAATTGTATTGTCTACCTTTCTAGCTCTTGCCAATTGAAGCTTAAAATATGGTTCCTTAATGAAATGTTGGGTAGTGTCGAACATGCATTATTTTCCTGTACCTGCCCATTTTATTCTGATATCCAAATGTAAACAACGTAAATGCGTGATAATTTTTTCCATTTCATCTATGTTAATTAAAGGCAACAGTAGTATACCGCTGTTCAAAACTCATAAATCCATGGACAAAAAACAAAATTGGGGTAACAAACTAAAACCTAGGGAAACGCATTAAATATAAGAGGAGAACAACGACATAACACCGAAACGTAACACACACAGAAACGGACCAAGCATCACATCCACATGGCTTACAATATTTAAACAAATGAACCTCTACATAACAGCAATTGTGGTTTTATATTTGTTTATATTTGATTATTTTTTATGTCAGAGTTTGTTTAGTACAGTTCCACTTATTGTACACCTGATTAACTATTCATCAATACATTTATGTTACAATCCCTAGACGTTTTGAGACTTTTGTTTTGACTATGAGATAATTAAACGTAATTTCTTGTGGCGTGGAACTTTTTATCCAATTGAGATATAATAATTGTGTAAGGTTTTATTCAGTAATCCATTCAAAAACAAATATTAAACTTTATATCAATGATCATGACTTATTCATTAACAATGATATTTTCTCACAAATCAATTTACGTAATATGTACACTTGATATGCAGAAAAATAAAATCAAGAATTGAAATGGGGAATGTGCTAAAGAGACAACAACCCGACCATAAAAAAAGACAACAGCAGAAGGTCACGAACAGAAAAAGATAAGAGTCTGCAGTTATGGTGAACAAGAAAATACATTGTGTAACTGTGGTTTGATTGCAAATGGGACACCTATTGATTTAATCATACGGCTTTTAACTGTGTGAAGAAACCTAGTCGATAGTCGGCTATAAAAGGCCCGAAAAAAAAAAGAAATGAAACGGTCTAATTTATATCAAAATTATTTACGAACACAAATATGACAGACATTACTATAACATAGCTTCTAATGGTTGATATGAACCATCAACAACTGTTTACACAGCTACTTTTATAATTAAGAATGGAAATGGGGACTGTGTCAAAAAGACAACAACCCGACCAAAGAAAACACAACAAATGTTTAGTACAGAAATAATACCAATGGTGATCACAATAGTCCATGTTTGCAAATCATAACTGAAAAATATTTGAAATATACAAACTTTCAAAATGCTAAATATCTGACGATGTAACCAAACAATTACAGTCCCTAAATTTCAATTACAAATAAAGTACTGTAAAATACAGGTACTTAAATATTACATTAGTTCAAAATAGTACTAAATATTAAAAGTAGATTTCTAGTACTACAGATTTGGGGTAAAAAAAATGCATTGTTTTTGTCATAACATCGATCTGAAGGTGATGCCAAAAATCATTTGAAAACTTTTAATTCCGTTATTTAAATACTAAGTATTCACATTCCAATAAGGACCTTCAGGACTCGTCCAGCATGCTCAAGTGGATCAAACTGAAAGCAGAAAAACAGAAAAAAAAACATTGACCCAACGTCAATTCTTCTTCAGTCTTCTTCCAATAATTTACATTTTACCACCTCTGGTGTACTATCGCAGATTCGTATCATATAGCATCCGTATTAAAAGCAACCGTGCCAGCATCTACTTCTCAGAATAATATAGCTCCTCAGGGTATGAAGAGAAGTGCTGTAGAAATGATTAAGGTTCATGATGTGTACCCTTTGGCTAAAAAGTCTGCATTTTCACCTCTAAATGTAGATAGATTACAGAAAAACCTGTGCATCTGAAAAAGTTTATAGCATAGCATGCCCTATATAAATAAAAATTCGATTGCTTTGTTAACCAAACATAGAGGCAATGATAATATAACATGGTAATATATCAAACGAATGGCTTATCTTACAACAAAAATATGATTGACTCATAAGACAATGCCAAATATCACAAAAGGAGCTAAAATGTGTTACAGGTTATAAGCACCTCTATGAATCTAGTGTATATACACTTTTTATTCCTGTGGTCATACTGCTGTTGTAATGCTCCCACCGTATTGAGTTTTATCCTTGTTCTTCTGTAAGTATGTACGTTCTTCCCTTAATTACGGTGACCTATATATAGTTGTTAATGTCTGTGTCATTTTGGTCTTTTGCGAATAGCTGTCTTATTGCAATCATACAACATCTTCTTTTTTATATTAAACGTACCTCCGTATATCCTAAAATTCGTCTCTGTTCTCTTACTTAAGTGTGCCTGAACCAAATTGTATGAAACTTATACGCAATGCTCATAACCACAATTCACAAGTCAAGTTTGAATTTTAGTTGCGTCACTTTTACCATTCTAGCGTGTTATGCTACTTTACAAATAGAAAAGTTGCTGGAAATTTTAGTTTCTGTTCTCTAATAAAATTGAGAATGGAAATGGGGAATGTGTCAAAGAGACCACAACCCGACCAAATAAAAAAACAACAGCAGAAGGTCACCAACAGGTCTTCAATGTAGCGAGAAATTCTCGCACCCGGAGGTTTAGTTTTAGTTTGTCTGAAACAAATGTTATGAAACTTATACACAATTCTCATTACCACAAACACTAATCAATTTAAAATTTTGGTGGCGATAGTTATACCTTTTAGAGTTAAGCCCCTTTACATATGTAAAAATTGCTAAATATTTTCTGAACAGTTAAGACAAGTATGGACACAACATTCAAGCTTGATATAGCTCTGAATTTGGATTGCGATCAAATTTTTGACATAACATATAGGTTTCTGACAAAAAACAAATGTCAATATCTTACACATCTATTGCGCAATACTGTGTAATTAGAATGCATACACAATGCTTATTACCATATAATTTAGATCAAGTAAAAATTACATGTTCCTTTATTTTGGATAAAAGCCTTTAATATAAATTCACTTTCGTTACAGTTGTATTAATTTAAGTTACTGTAACTGTCTTTTTTATAAAAAAGGATGCGGTATATTTTGCAAAGAACCAATGCTGGTATATAAGGTCGCCAATAATAAGAAATATTTGTACCATATACGTGTACAAAGCTATAAAGGGCCCGGGTATGAAACACGTGGAACAATTCAAACAAGAAACTTACGTGTTAATTTACTAAAATCAATTATGAAGGACCTAAACCAATAGAAAAATACTTATTCACAGGCCCTTGAAGTTGTCCTGGCATGGGTACTTAAAGAAATTAACATAGCTTTCTGCATGAAAATTTCATTATTTTAGATCTACAGTTTAGGGTTGCAATAGAAAATATCGAAACCTTTTATGATAAACATAAAAAAAAGTTATTTTTGATTATTACTGACGAGACAATGGTTTCGTTTAAAACATCAAAGCTGTGATGAAATACATATTTGAAATAAAACACGTCTATAACCTTTTTGTAATAATACACAGCTATAGTTGCAAACTTTCTAGAGGTGCTATCCAGCACTTTGATTTGTCGAGCTTTACCTCTGACATGTATGCGTTACATTGAAAACGATACGCGGACAAAACAAACAGGCATAATTTGTAAAAATGTCAAAAATAAAGGTAATGTTATACCACTGTCCCAAGTAAGGGAGAGTATTGGGATCTCGCTAGCATGTTTTATCTCGCCACATTAAGTATGTATGTGTCTGTCCCAAGTCAGATACCCGTAAGTCAGTGCTTGTCTTTTGTTTATTTGTTACATATTTGTTTTTCGTTTATTTATTTTTTGGCATTAATAATGCTTTTAGTTTTCTCGTTTGAACTGTCATATATTGTCATTTCGGGGCCTTTTATAGCTGAATATACGGTATGGGCTTTGCTTTTTGTTACACGCCGTACGGTGACCTATAGTTGTAAATGTCGGTGACATTTTGGTCTCTTGTAGAGAGTTGTCTCATTATCAACCATACCCCATCTTCTTTGTTATATGCTCAGTAGTCAAAATTGTGTTATAATCTTACTCGCTATAAAAACTAACAAATATGTAACAAAGAAGCATAAAAAGGCCTATATCAAATTTTATGACCTCATTCATTACAAAGTTGCCGTAGGTTGACCTATAATGGTTTACTTTTAAATTGTTTTTTGGATGGAGAGTGGTCTCATTGGCCCTCACACCACATCTTCCTATATCTATTATAATACGATTTTATAATCTATGTTAAATCCACTCATAAAGGATTGAACGATTTTAAGTCCTTTCTCTGATAGGTACATTGTGATGTTAACTTTAAATCTGATGTAGAATCACGCGACACCGGTTGATAATCATGCAACAGTCACATAGGTAGAAATAAAATAATTTTGTCGTTCAAGGTTTGAACAGAATATAGTCAAACGTTATTTTAGTCATATCCTTTGCAGAATCTAAGCTAAACGTTTCCCTTGTTCTCCTTAAGACAAGCACATACAGAATGGGGATGGCTTATGATGTTTGTATTATATTAGTATATTATGATATAGTATATAATAAACGTCACATACTTTGTTCCAATGTTTAACTTTATTTTATAATCTGCATATAAATCATGTCTTAAGGAATTTCAACTTAGCACATATCATCAGCAAAGTTCCAGCCTGATGTCGTGATTTTTAAGTATATTGCAAAAAAATAGTGGCAATTCAAAATCAACATTTTACAATAGAATTTGGCACCCGAAATATAAAAATTCGTCTCCATCTATCTTGTTCAATTTTTGTCCGGACTACTCGAACTGTACAGTTTACCTCATCAGACATTATTTGGAATTCACCATGGCAGAAAATAACTAATCAGCTAAGTGCATGTTATACCTGTAGGCAAACGTCGAGATGGAATAATTGACTAATTAAAAAGGAGTTCATAGTATTTATGGAATGCTGTGATTAAATTTTGTCACCAAATGGATTCATTTATAACTCTGAAATGACGTGCATGAAACATAGTTTTACGTCTCCTAGTTTTCTTTTTGATGATTGGTGGGAACTGAAAACTGTTGTTACAATGTATGTCGAAAACCATTCAAAGACAAGACAAAAACACAGACTTCATCTTCCCTGAAATTTTGGTAGAACTTCAAGCATATTTGTTTTTCAATTCTCCGGAAAAGAAAGCTCTTGCTAAGAAGAATTAGATGTATTTGCAAGAAAAGTCTCTGCAACTAGACAGGAATACACGTTTCGGATGAAACGTTTAAAGATGAATATCGTGTTCCAAGCGGTAAAACAAAATATGATTCCATGATCTATATTTCAAATTAACAGTATATTTTGAAATATAAATGTCAAGCGTTTATTCGTTACAACGTAGATTTAGATTAAGAAATGTAGAATAGATTTTTTTTGTCAGAACAAAAATTAACCCTGAAAAATCCTGATCATTAGGCAATTTATTTTTCCTAAGCAAATAAAATCTATATCATATAATACAAATGTTTTATATATTCCTTTATTTGTTGATTACTGATAGAAGCAAAGCTATGCATTGTAATAACATATTTCAGGGCTTGTATTTGTGCGTCAATCGTACTTTGTATTTGAAATACCATGATGTGTATTAGGAAATACAGAATAGGTACTGTTTGTTTAAATACTCAAGTTTTGACACATAAAATTGAGAATGGAAATGGGAAATGTGTCAAAAAGACAGCATTGATTAGTAGTATATTATACAAACTGTACTAGAAAAAAATAAGATAACCTAGTTGGGTGACGTTACAAGAATAATTTTGAGTTAAGTTACTTAGAACTATTTTTCATATTTTTCAGATGTCCTGAATGGGATCTGCCTTCATTCTGCTCACTTAATGACCCTGCTCCAGGGAAGTGTTGTAAAACACCAACTTGTCCAGTGGACTTTATTCAATATCCAGTAGGATATAAGGAGGAATAGTTACTGGAAAAAAACTTAAGAAACCATTTTTTTCTACAAATAAAGACACATTAAACAAATACGAAATGCAATAGGTCGGAAGATACCAGAGGGACATTCAAACTTAATTGTCATAAATAAACTGACACCGCCATGGACAAAAAACAGTACACAAGACACAACATCGAAAACTAAAGAGTTATCAACACGAACGATACCGAAAACGAGGGTTAATCCCGTGTGCTCCTGAAGGGTAAGCAGATCCTCCAAAACATGTGGTATCTGTCATGTTGTTCATGTTATTAACACAACCAGTAAATAGTCGTATTAGAAGGGCTACAATCGTTGAAATGGAACAGGACTGTAGTTACGACATTTAGAAAATATATCATGCATGAAACAGATATTCCGTACTAGTCCACTAACTTATTGTGACATCTTTTAAATTTACGAAGCGAGGATTTCAACTTCACTACATTTACATTTGGAACTCTTGGTTTAATATTGAAATAAAACAACAAATTCCAAGAAAACACAAATGGTAACAGATATGTAAATTTCAAAAATACTGAACTCAGAGGAAAATCCAATCGGAAAGTCCATAATATCAAATGGCAAAATCAAATGACCAAAACCCACCAAAAACGAATGAACAAGAACTGTCATATTCCTGACTTGGAACAGGCATTTTCAAATATAGAAAATGTTAAATCAAACTTTGTTTTAAAGCGCAAAACCTCTCATTTTGATGACAGTCTCATCAAATTCCGTTATATTTACAATGATGCGTGAACTGAAAGACATAATACATAAAATAATCGAAATATGAGTACAGCAGTTATCATCGTGTAACAATTTTAAAAGGAACAATTTAACAGAACACAAAAAACATATATCTACAAACACCTTCATTGATTCGCTTGTCGAACGTCAGAAAATTTTATACGTAACATAAATTTGTCAATCAATGTATATACAAACAATTTTTAAATTTCACATGAGCAATGTGAGCATACAAGGGTTAAAAAATCAAAGTATAAAAGAATTATTTTGAGCAATAGACCGAGATTTAAAATAGTCAAAAAGTTATATAGAATTGACAGGAATCCACAAATAGTTCATTCCACTACGCGTTTGAATAATTTTGATGTTTGTGGTTCAACGTATTTTCTAATTCATAATAGACATATATCATAATGACATATAATAGAACAATATCATATTGACGGGATATTTTAATGTACAGAGTCACGTTATAAGAACCAAAAATACACAAAAAGTCGCATGTACAAATCACAACAGCGAAAAATGAAAGATAATATAAACACATTGACGGTATGTATCACATAAAACAATCTAACAGTAAAAGCAATATTAAGAATAGAACCAAGACAAATGAAAGAACAATATAACACGTTGTTAAGATGACAATCACCATCAGTACTCTTTCAGTATGTTTGTTTTGTTCATGCATCGTTGACAATGTCATGGAATTTGATGCGACTGTCATATAAATGAGAGGTTTAGCTAGCTATAAAACCAGGTTAAATCCACCATTTTTTACATTAGAAAATGCCTGTACCAAGTCAGGAATGTGACAGTTTTTATCCATTCGTTTGATGTGTTTGGACTTTTGAATTTGCCTTTTGATTTTGGACTTTCCTTTTTGAATTTTCCTCGGAGTTCAGTATTTTTGTGTTTTTACTTTTTAATCTATACATCGAGACCATCATGTATTATTTGTGAAGTTGATACAGAATATTAATCAACAAGGTCTTGATACTTTTTTTGTAATTTATTTTTATTTCATCTGAAAATACACCAAGTATATATTGTGATATATAATTATATAGTTATTTCATAATACATATTAAATTTTCAATAACAGTCTAAAATTGATAAGTTAGTTATGCTAATTTGTCTAAATTTTCTACTAGATCATACACATCTTTTATCACTCTGGATTATAATACCGGAATATGCTGATAAAGTTAATGATTGCATCAGCCTTCTCCTCTAGCTACATGCATCACTCCCTATACAATGATGTTGAACATGAAAGGTACCAGGAGAGGCCACCAGAGATCATTAACAGATAACATGTTGGACAACATGTTGAACAGAGTCACATAATAAATGTAAACCTAAGTCAAGAGGAGATAATTCTAATACAATCAAACAAAAACTAGTATATCAATATATATATAACAATAGCGATAAACATAGATAGTACTTTTAAGATGCACACAAATCACTGTCCAGTTGTGATGTGCATCAACATATAATTAATTCTACATGAACTATTATAAAGCCTAAGGAAGTACAAAATAGAAAGATCTCTCCTCACATGTGAACTATGTTTTTAATTAACTCCCATTTACAATCAAATTTCTCTCTTGCTCTAGGGGATCTGTAAAAGGAGGTAGATATTTTTTCTATTTGGTAGGAATTTTTAATCATAGATATGACACCCGTAAGAGTCGGTAATGAAGTATTAAAGCGACATGTATAAATGTAATATTTAACCAAATCAAATCAAAATATATTTTATTGTCAATTAAAGACGCCCATTACAGGCAGAATAATCACAAGTTAAATTTGGTACAATGATTACAAAATGATTACAATTATTTGAATACAATTAAATCAATGATTACAACGAAAAGACAAGAAAGACACACTAATGTGTATTCATAAAATGTATCATGTGACCAGAATAGTGAATAAGTTTAGGGAAATATCCCAAGACTCTGACCCAAGAATAATGTTTTCCACATTAAGAATTTAATTTAAATTATTTTCAACTTGAACAAGTGCTGCTATTTCTAACCACAAATTTCTAACTAGGGTACATTCCCAAAAAAGGTGACTTATAGTTTCTTTAGTTTCATTACAGAAACTACATAAACCCATATTTCTGCAATAATGCATTTTTAGCGAGAGTTCTATGTAAAATCTTAAACTGGAACATACTAAATTTGTTGTTTTTAGTGCAACAAAAGGGTAAACTATAAATGAAATCCCAATTTTCTATATGAGTGCCTAGTTCCTTACACATTTTGTCTTCTAGTTTTGTAGGACGTTCTGTATACATTGACAAGATTTTTTTATAAAAGAACTGACATGACTTTCTATTGCTTTTTATAAATTCAAATTTATCGTTAGATATGTGCGTAATTTTCTCTGAAGTAGTGATTAAATTTTTCCAGTCTTTTGGAATCATATGCAGCAAAGATTGGTATTCCAAGAAATTAATATTAAGATTATATTTTTCGCACAATTCCTTTAACACATGTTTAAAGTAAAAAAAAATACTGTTTTCATCAAGTAAATCACCTATAAAGAAAACTCCTGGTTCAACCCACATATGGTAAAAGACAGTTTTATTTTCAAACTCTTGTTTAGCCATATGGTCCGAGTACACAGTTATTTCGTAGTGCATTTCTTTTAGCCAATAAATGAAAATTAAAAAAATCCCACCTGCGCTTTCTCAATAATATTTTTACAGTGTGTTGTACTACTATTGGGACAAATTATATCAAAATTATAGAAAACTCCTTCAGCTCTAACTCAAAATATGGACACTTGTATGTTGAGGGGGTCTTGAAATCTTTTGACAGCTTCCGAAGTGCTAATTTTTGACCTTTTTCAGCTGGACCTAATCAATACTTTACATTAATATTTATGACCCCAATTTTTTTACAGTGTCATTTCACCCCCCAACTTGCAATATGAGGCATAAAACATGGAGAAATAAATTTGGAAGGGGTATAACAAACATTGGCAAGTAACACACTGTCCACACTAAGGACTTTATTCGTGGACAACGAAAATCAAAGGACGATAACTGTGTACTCGGACCTAATAGGATAGAAAAAGTTGACCAATCTTTAAAAAACTTGGTATGACTTAAGCTTAATATATTATAAGACTGCTAACAAAGTTTCATAGCAATAGGATATATATTAAAGACAATATGATTAATTCTATATTCAACTTTGCGTGTTAAATTTAAACGTTAAAATTGAGAAATTTCAACTATCAACATTTGGGGCTTATAAAATTGAAATATTGCAAAAAAATACTTTTAAAATGCCTTAATATATAATATATTATGTATTTAAAGCAATAGAATACTCATTTGATATATCAGACTTAGCATGATTTTTTAAAAAGTCAAATTTATATGAGCCTGTGCCTGAAAATGGAGGTTTTTTAATGAAGAGGGCCTTACATGAAGATGTAATATTTTCCAGCAATTTTAAATTTGTGAAGCTTTTTGATTATAAATAATCCCTACACATGTATTCAATGTACTTTAAATGGAAAGAAAACTTACAAATAACATTTCATATTAGTTTAAAAGGGTCTTAGGCCAAGTAAGACTAAAAATAACTTAGTGTCAATTTAGGCTGTAGCACATATTTACATTTAAAAAAATGCATATTGAAGCTATAGGAAATAAAAATTTGTGTCTTTTCTATCATTTCTACACTCAAGTGACATGATACAATAAATCTGAGCACAAAAAGGCTCTTACATTCAACTTTTTTAGCAGACAGTATGGTCTGATACAAAGATTTTTCACTTTTTAGTGAAAAATTGCATGCAATTTTAGTCTCAACAGGCTTATATTTGAACCACATGCTATCCTACAGAAGTAAAGAGATATATTATGTGAAATAAAACAGGTACAAAAGACATTGTTTAGTGCTTTTTATACAAATTTAGTGAGGTCTTTATTATGGACTTCAACTTTTATGTGCTATACTCCTAACATTTAACTTGATCCAAACAGGGCGTTAGACGAGGGTCATTTATTCAACACATTTTGCTCATATTGTCTGAGATAATCTTCTTTTCTTAAGATTCAGAGTTCACAAATGAGTAATACAACTGGATTAAAGCATAGAAACACAAAAATTGACACATGAAAATATGTCAGATAGAAAGTCAGAATGCCACTTGTGCATCAAAATTGAAAAAGCTATGAAATGCCTATTTTGACCATATAATGCTAAAATTGGTAATTTTTGCAGAAATTCTATCAAATAAAAATTTAAATCCTTTAGTTTTATGCTATTTGACAAATTGAAACCATCAAATCATTCAGGGAAGTTGATAAAGTACAGATTATATATTTCCTGATTTCACCTCTTAGGTCCGAGTACACAGTTATTTCGTAGTGCATTTCTTTTAGACAATAAATGAAAATTAAAAAAATCCCACCTGCGCTTTCTCAATAATATTTGTACAGTGTGTTGTACTACTATTGGGACAAATTATATCAAAATTATAGAAAACTTCATCAGCTCTAACTCAAAATATGGACAATTGTATGCTGAGGGGGTCTTGAAATCTTTTGACAGCTTCCGAAGTGCTAATTTTTGACCTTTTTCAGCTGGACCTAATCACTACTTTACATTAATATTTATGACCCCAATTTTTTTACAGTGTCATTTCACCCCCCAACTTGCAATATGAGGCATAAAACATGGAGAAATAAATTTGGAAGGGGTATAACAAACATTGGCAAGTAACACACTGTCCACACTAAGGACTATATTCGTGGACAACGAAAATCAAAGGACGGTAACTGTGTACTCGGACCTAATAGGATAGAAAAAGTTGACCAATCTTAAAAAAACTTGGTATGACTTAAGCTTAATATATTATAAGACTGCTAACAAAGTTTCATAGCAATAGGATATATATTAAAGACAATATGATTAATTCTATATTCAACTTTGCGTGTTAAATTTAGACTTTAAAATTGAGAAATTTCAACTATCAACATTTGGGGCTTATAAAATTGAAATATTGCAAAAAAATACTTTTAAAATGCCTTAATATATAATATATTATGTATTTAAAGCAATAGAATACTCATTTGATATATCAGACTTAGCATATTTTTTTAAAAAGTCAAATTTATATGAGCCTGTGCCTGAAAATGGAGGTTTTTTAATGAAGGGGGCCTTACATGAAGATGTAATATTTTCCAGCAATTTTAAATTTGTGAAGCTTTTTGATTATAAATAATCCCTACACATGTATTCAATGTACTTTAAATGGAAAGAAAACTTACAAATAACATTTCATATTAGTTTAAAAGGGTCTTAGGCCAAGTAAGACTAACAATAACTTAGTGTCAATTTAGGCTGTAGCACATATTTACATTTAAAAATGCATATTGAAGCTATAGGAAATAAAAATTTGTGTCTTTTCTATCATTTCTACACTCAAGTGACATGATACAATAAATCTGAGCACAAAAAGGCTCTTACATTCAACTTTTTTAGCAGACAGTATGGTCTGATACAAAGATTTTTCACTTTTTAGTGAAAAATTGCATGCAATTTTAGTCTCAACAGGCTTATATTTGAACCACATGCTATCCTACAGAAGTAAAGAGATATATTATGTGAAATAAAACAGGTACAAAAGACATTGTTTAGTGCTTTTTATACAAATTTAGTGAGGTCTTTATTATGGACTTCAACTTTTATGTGCTATACTCCTAACATTTAACTTGATCCAAACAGGGCGTTAGACGAGGGTCATTTATTCAACACATTTTGCTCATATTGTCTGAGATAATCTTCTTTTCTTAAGATTCAGAGTTCACAAATGAGTAATACAACTGGATTAAAGCATAGAAACACAAAAATTGACACATGAAAATATGTCAGATAGAAAGTCAGAATGCCACTTGTGCATCAAAATTGAAAAAGCTATGAAATGCCTATTTTGACCATATAATGCTAAAATTGGTAATTTTTGCAGAAATTCTATCAAATAAAAATTTAAATCCTTTAGTTTTATGCTATTTGACAAATTGAAACCATCAAATCATTCAGGGAAGTTGATAAAGTACAGATTATATATTTCCTGATTTCACCTAATAGGATAGAAAAAGTTGACCAATCTTAAAAAAAACTTGGTATGACTTAAGCTTAATATATTATAAGACTGCTAACAAAGTTTCATAGCAATAGGATATATATTAAAGACAATATGATTAATTCTATATTCAACTTTGCGTGTTAAATTTAGACGTTAAAATTGAGAAATTTCAACTATCAACATTTGGGGCTTATAAAATTGAAATATTGCAAAAAAATACTTTTAAAATGCCTTAATATATAATATATTATGTATTTAAAGCAATAGAATACTCATTTGATATATCAGACTTAGCATATTTTTTTAAAAAGTCAAATTTATATGAGCCTGTGCCTGAAAATGGAGGTTTTTTAATGAAGGGGGCCTTACATGAAGATGTAATATTTTCCAGCAATTTTAAATTTGTGAAGCTTTTTGATTATAAATAATCCCTACACATGTATTCAATGTACTTTAAATGGAAAGAAAACTTACAAATAACATTTCATATTAGTTTAAAAGGGTCTTAGGCCAAGTAAGACTAACAATAACTTAGTGTCAATTTAGGCTGTAGCACATATTTACATTTAAAAATGCATATTGAAGCTATAGGAAATAAAAATTTGTGTCTTTTCTATCATTTCTACACTCAAGTGACATGATACAATAAATCTGAGCACAAAAAGGCTCTTACATTCAACTTTTTTAGCAGACAGTATGGTCTGATACAAAGATTTTTCACTTTTTAGTGAAAAATTGCATGCTATTTTAGTCTCAACAGGCTTATATTTGAACCACATGCTATCCTACAGAAGTAAAGAGATATATTATGTGAAATAAAACAGGTACAAAAGACATTGTTTAGTGCTTTTTATACAAATTTAGTGAGGTCTTTATTATGGACTTCAACTTTTATGTGCTATACTCCTAACATTTAACTTGATCCAAACAGGGCGTTAGACGAGGGTCATTTATTCAACACATTTTGCTCATATTGTCTGAGATAATCTTCTTTTCTTAAGATTCAGAGTTCACAAATGAGTAATACAACTGGATTAAAGCATAGAAACACAAAAATTGACGCATGAAAATATGTCAGATAGAAAGTCAGAATGCCACTTGTGCATCAAAATTGAAAAAGCTATGAAATGCCTATTTTGACCATATAATGCTAAAATTGGTAATTTTTGCAGAAATTCTATCAAATAAAAATTTAAATCCTTTAGTTTTATGCTATTTGACAAATTGAAACCATCAAATCATTCAGGGAAGTTGATAAAGTACAGATTATATATTTCCTGATTTCACCTAATAGGATAGAAAAAGTTGACCAATCTTAAAAAAAACTTGGTATGACTTAAGCTTAATATATTATAAGACTGCTAACAAAGTTTCATAGCAATAGGATATATATTAAAGACAATATGATTAATTCTATATTCAACTTTGCGTGTTAAATTTAGACGTTAAAATTGAGAAATTTCAACTATCAACATTTGGGGCTTATAAAATTGAAATATTGCAAAAAAATACTTTTAAAATGCCTTAAAATATAATATATTATGTATTTAAAGCAATAGAATACTCATTTGATATATCAGACTTAGCATATTTTTTTAAAAAGTCAAATTTATATGAGCCTGTGCCTGAAAATGGAGGTTTTTTAATGAAGGGGGCCTTACATGAAGATGTAATATTTTCCAGCAATTTTAAATTTGTGAAGCTTTTTGATTATAAATAATCCCTACACATGTATTCAATGTACTTTAAATGGAAAGAAAACTTACAAATAACATTTCATATTAGTTTAAAAGGGTCTTAGGCCAAGTAAGACTAACAATAACTTAGTGTCAATTTAGGCTGTAGCACATATTTACATTTAAAAATGCATATTGAAGCTATAGGAAATAAAAATTTGTGTCTTTTCTATCATTTCTACACTCAAGTGACATGATACAATAAATCTGAGCACAAAAAGGCTCTTACATTCAACTTTTTTAGCAGACAGTATGGTCTGATACAAAGATTTTTCACTTTTTAGTGAAAAATTGCATGCAATTTTAGTCTCAACAGGCTTATATTTGAACCACATGCTATCCTACAGAAGTAAAGAGATATATTATGTGAAATAAAACAGGTACAAAAGACATTGTTTAGTGCTTTTTATACAAATTTAGTGAGGTCTTTATTATGGACTTCAACTTTTATGTGCTATACTCCTAACATTTAACTTGATCCAAACAGGGCGTTAGACGAGGGTCATTTATTCAACACATTTTGCTCATATTGTCTGAGATAATCTTCTTTTCTTAAGATTCAGAGTTCACAAATGAGTAATACAACTGGATTAAAGCATAGAAACACAAAAATTGACACATGAAAATATGTCAGATAGAAAGTCAGAATGCCACTTGTGCATCAAAATTGAAAAAGCTATGAAATGCCTATTTTGACCATATAATGCTAAAATTGGTAATTTTTGCAGAAATTCTATCAAATAAAAATTTAAATCCTTTAGTTTTATGCTATTTGACAAATTGAAACCATCAAATCATTCAGGGAAGTTGATAAAGTACAGATTATATATTTCCTGATTTCACCTAATAGGATAGAAAAAGTTGACCAATCTTAAAAAAAACTTGGTATGACTTAAGCTTAATATATTATAAGACTGCTAACAAAGTTTCATAGCAATAGGATATATATTAAAGACAATATGATTAATTCTATATTCAACTTTGCGTGTTAAATTTAGACGTTAAAATTGAGAAATTTCAACTATCAACATTTGGGGCTTATAAAATTGAAATATTGCAAAAAAATACTTTTAAAATGCCTTAATATATAATATATTATGTATTTAAAGCAATAGAATACTCATTTGATATATCAGACTTAGCATATTTTTTTAAAAAGTCAAATTTATATGAGCCTGTGCCTGAAAATGGAGGTTTTTTAATGAAGGGGGCCTTACATGAAGATGTAATATTTTCCAGCAATTTTAAATTTGTGAAGCTTTTTGATTATAAATAATCCCTACACATGTATTCAATGTACTTTAAATGGAAAGAAAACTTACAAATAACATTTCATATTAGTTTAAAAGGGTCTTAGGCCAAGTAAGACTAACAATAACTTAGTGTCAATTTAGGCTGTAGCACATATTTACATTTAAAAATGCATATTGAAGCTATAGGAAATAAAAATTTGTGTCTTTTCTATCATTTCTACACTCAAGTGACATGATACAATAAATCTGAGCACAAAAAGGCTCTTACATTCAACTTTTTTAGCAGACAGTATGGTCTGATACAAAGATTTTTCACTTTTTAGTGAAAAATTGCATGCAATTTTAGTCTCAACAGGCTTATATTTGAACCACATGCTATCCTACAGAAGTAAAGAGATATATTATGTGAAATAAAACAGGTACAAAAGACATTGTTTAGTGCTTTTTATACAAATTTAGTGAGGTCTTTATTATGGACTTCAACTTTTATGTGCTATACTCCTAACATTTAACTTGATCCAAACAGGGCGTTAGACGAGGGTCATTTATTCAACACATTTTGCTCATATTGTCTGAGATAATCTTCTTTTCTTAAGATTCAGAGTTCACAAATGAGTAATACAACTGGATTAAAGCATAGAAACACAAAAATTGACACATGAAAATATGTCAGATAGAAAGTCAGAATGCCACTTGTGCATCAAAATTGAAAAAGCTATGAAATGCCTATTTTGACCATATAATGCTAAAATTGGTAATTTTTGCAGAAATTCTATCAAATAAAAATTTAAATCCTTTAGTTTTATGCTATTTGACAAATTGAAACCATCAAATCATTCAGGGAAGTTGATAAAGTACAGATTATATATTTCCTGATTTCACCTAATAGGATAGAAAAAGTTGACCAATCTTAAAAAAAACTTGGTATGACTTAAGCTTAATATATTATAAGACTGCTAACAAAGTTTCATAGCAATAGGATATATATTAAAGACAATATGATTAATTCTATATTCAACTTTGCGTGTTAAATTTAGACGTTAAAATTGAGAAATTTCAACTATCAACATTTGGGGCTTATAAAATTGAAATATTGCAAAAAAATACTTTTAAAATGCCTTAATATATAATATATTATGTATTTAAAGCAATAGAATACTCATTTGATATATCAGACTTAGCATATTTTTTTAAAAAGTCAAATTTATATGAGCCTGTGCCTGAAAATGGAGGTTTTTTAATGAAGGGGGCCTTACATGAAGATGTAATATTTTCCAGCAATTTTAAATTTGTGAAGCTTTTTGATTATAAATAATCCCTACACATGTATTCAATGTACTTTAAATGGAAAGAAAACTTACAAATAACATTTCATATTAGTTTAAAAGGGTCTTAGGCCAAGTAAGACTAACAATAACTTAGTGTCAATTTAGGCTGTAGCACATATTTACATTTAAAAATGCATATTGAAGCTATAGGAAATAAAAATTTGTGTCTTTTCTATCATTTCTACACTCAAGTGACATGATACAATAAATCTGAGCACAAAAAGGCTCTTACATTCAACTTTTTTAGCAGACAGTATGGTCTGATACAAAGATTTTTCACTTTTTAGTGAAAAATTGCATGCAATTTTAGTCTCAACAGGCTTATATTTGAACCACATGCTATCCTACAGAAGTAAAGAGATATATTATGTGAAATAAAACAGGTACAAAAGACATTGTTTAGTGCTTTTTATACAAATTTAGTGAGGTCTTTATTATGGACTTCAACTTTTATGTGCTATACTCCTAACATTTAACTTGATCCAAACAGGGCGTTAGACGAGGGTCATTTATTCAACACATTTTGCTCATATTGTCTGAGATAATCTTCTTTTCTTAAGATTCAGAGTTCACAAATGAGTAATACAACTGGATTAAAGCATAGAAACACAAAAATTGACACATGAAAATATGTCAGATAGAAAGTCAGAATGCCACTTGTGCATCAAAATTGAAAAAGCTATGAAATGCCTATTTTGACCATATAATGCTAAAATTGGTAATTTTTGCAGAAATTCTATCAAATAAAAATTTAAATCCTTTAGTTTTATGCTATTTGACAAATTGAAACCATCAAATCATTCAGGGAAGTTGATAAAGTACAGATTATATATTTCCTGATTTCACCTAATAGGATAGAAAAAGTTGACCAATCTTAAAAAAAACTTGGTATGACTTAAGCTTAATATATTATAAGACTGCTAACAAAGTTTCATAGCAATAGGATATATATTAAAGACAATATGATTAATTCTATATTCAACTTTGCGTGTTAAATTTAGACGTTAAAATTGAGAAATTTCAACTATCAACATTTGGGGCTTATAAAATTGAAATATTGCAAAAAAATACTTTTAAAATGCCTTAATATATAATATATTATGTATTTAAAGCAATAGAATACTCATTTGATATATCAGACTTAGCATATTTTTTTAAAAAGTCAAATTTATATGAGCCTGTGCCTGAAAATGGAGGTTTTTTAATGAAGGGGGCCTTACATGAAGATGTAATATTTTCCAGCAATTTTAAATTTGTGAAGCTTTTTGATTATAAATAATCCCTACACATGTATTCAATGTACTTTAAATGGAAAGAAAACTTACAAATAACATTTCATATTAGTTTAAAAGGGTCTTAGGCCAAGTAAGACTAACAATAACTTAGTGTCAATTTAGGCTGTAGCACATATTTACATTTAAAAATGCATATTGAAGCTATAGGAAATAAAAATTTGTGTCTTTTCTATCATTTCTACACTCAAGTGACATGATACAATAAATCTGAGCACAAAAAGGCTCTTACATTCAACTTTTTTAGCAGACAGTATGGTCTGATACAAAGATTTTTCACTTTTTAGTGAAAAATTGCATGCAATTTTAGTCTCAACAGGCTTATATTTGAACCACATGCTATCCTACAGAAGTAAAGAGATATATTATGTGAAATAAAACAGGTACAAAGACATTGTTTAGTGCTTTTTATACAAATTTAGTGAGGTCTTTATTATGGACTTCAACTTTTATGTGCTATACTCCTAACATTTAACTTGATCCAAACAGGGCGTTAGACGAGGGTCATTTATTCAACACATTTTGCTCATATTGTCTGAGATAATCTTCTTTTCTTAAGATTCAGAGTTCACAAATGAGTAATACAACTGGATTAAAGCATAGAAACACAAAAATTGACACATGAAAATATGTCAGATAGAAAGTCAGAATGCCACTTGTGCATCAAAATTGAAAAAGCTATGAAATGCCTATTTTGACCATATAATGCTAAAATTGGTAATTTTTGCAGAAATTCTATCAAATAAAAATTTAAATCCTTTAGTTTTATGCTATTTGACAAATTGAAACCATCAAATCATTCAGGGAAGTTGATAAAGTACAGATTATATATTTCCTGATTTCACCTAATAGGATAGAAAAAGTTGACCAATCTTAAAAAAAAATTGGTATGACTTAAGCTTAATATATTATAAGACTGCTAACAAAGTTTCATAGCAATAGGATATATATTAAAGACAATATGATTAATTCTATATTCAACTTTGCGTGTTAAATTTAGACGTTAAAATTGAGAAATTTCAACTATCAACATTTGGGGCTTATAAAATTGAAATATTGCAAAAAAATACTTTTAAAATGCCTTAATATATAATATATTATGTATTTAAAGCAATAGAATACTCATTTGATATATCAGACTTAGCATATTTTTTTAAAAAGTCAAATTTATATGAGCCTGTGCCTGAAAATGGAGGTTTTTTAATGAAGGGGGCCTTACATGAAGATGTAATATTTTCCAGCAATTTTAAATTTGTGAAGCTTTTTGATTATAAATAATCCCTACACATGTATTCAATGTACTTTAAATGGAAAGAAAACTTACAAATAACATTTCATATTAGTTTAAAAGGGTCTTAGGCCAAGTAAGACTAACAATAACTTAGTGTCAATTTAGGCTGTAGCACATATTTACATTTAAAAATGCATATTGAAGCTATAGGAAATAAAAATTTGTGTCTTTTCTATCATTTCTACACTCAAGTGACATGATACAATAAATCTGAGCACAAAAAGGCTCTTACATTCAACTGTTTTAGCAGACAGTATGGTCTGATACAAAGATTTTTCACTTTTTAGTGAAAAATTGCATGCAATTTTAGTCTCAACAGGCTTATATTTGAACCACATGCTATCCTACAGAAGTAAAGAGATATATTATGTGAAATAAAACAGGTACAAAAGACATTGTTTAGTGCTTTTTATACAAATTTAGTGAGGTCTTTATTATGGACTTCAACTTTTATGTGCTATACTCCTAACATTTAACTTGATCCAAACAGGGCGTTAGACGAGGGTCATTTATTCAACACATTTTGCTCATATTGTCTGAGATAATCTTCTTTTCTTAAGATTCAGAGTTCACAAATGAGTAATACAACTGGATTAAAGCATAGAAACACAAAAATTGACACATGAAAATATGTCAGATAGAAAGTCAGAATGCCACTTGTGCATCAAAATTGAAAAAGCTATGAAATGCCTATTTTGACCATATAATGCTAAAATTGGTAATTTTTGCAGAAATTCTATCAAATAAAAATTTAAATCCTTTAGTTTTATGCTATTTGACAAATTGAAACCATCAAATCATTCAGGGAAGTTGATAAAGTACAGATTATATATTTCCTGATTTCACCTAATAGGATAGAAAAAGTTGACCAATCTTAAAAAAAACTTGGTATGACTTAAGCTTAATATATTATAAGACTGCTAACAAAGTTTCATAGCAATAGGATATATATTAAAGACAATATGATTAATTCTATATTCAACTTTGCGTGTTAAATTTAGACGTTAAAATTGAGAAATTTCAACTATCAACATTTGGGGCTTATAAAATTGAAATATTGCAAAAAAATACTTTTAAAATGCCTTAATATATAATATATTATGTATTTAAAGCAATAGAATACTCATTTGATATATCAGACTTAGCATATTTTTTTAAAAAGTCAAATTTATATGAGCCTGTGCCTGAAAATGGAGGTTTTTTAATGAAGGGGGCCTTACATGAAGATGTAATATTTTCCAGCAATTTTAAATTTGTGAAGCTTTTTGATTATAAATAATCCCTACACATGTATTCAATGTACTTTAAATGGAAAGAAAACTTACAAATAACATTTCATATTAGTTTAAAAGGGTCTTAGGCCAAGTAAGACTAACAATAACTTAGTGTCAATTTAGGCTGTAGCACATATTTACATTTAAAAATGCATATTGAAGCTATAGGAAATAAAAATTTGTGTCTTTTCTATCATTTCTACACTCAAGTGACATGATACAATAAATCTGAGCACAAAAAGGCTCTTACATTCAACTGTTTTAGCAGACAGTATGGTCTGATACAAAGATTTTTCACTTTTTAGTGAAAAATTGCATGCAATTTTAGTCTCAACAGGCTTATATTTGAACCACATGCTATCCTACAGAAGTAAAGAGATATATTATGTGAAATAAAACAGGTACAAAAGACATTGTTTAGTGCTTTTTATACAAATTTAGTGAGGTCTTTATTATGGACTTCAACTTTTATGTGCTATACTCCTAACATTTAACTTGATCCAAACAGGGCGTTAGACGAGGGTCATTTATTCAACACATTTTGCTCATATTGTCTGAGATAATCTTCTTTTCTTAAGATTCAGAGTTCACAAATGAGTAATACAACTGGATTAAAGCATAGAAACACAAAAATTGACACATGAAAATATGTCAGATAGAAAGTCAGAATGCCACTTGTGCATCAAAATTGAAAAAGCTATGAAATGCCTATTTTGACCATATAATGCTAAAATTGGTAATTTTTGCAGAAATTCTATCAAATAAAAATTTAAATCCTTTAGTTTTATGCTATTTGACAAATTGAAACCATCAAATCATTCAGGGAAGTTGATAAAGTACAGATTATATATTTCCTGATTTCACCTAATAGGATAGAAAAAGTTGACCAATCTTAAAAAAAACTTGGTATGACTTAAGCTTAATATATTATAAGACTGCTAACAAAGTTTCATAGCAATAGGATATATATTAAAGACAATATGATTAATTCTATATTCAACTTTGCGTGTTAAATTTAGACGTTAAAATTGAGAAATTTCAACTATCAACATTTGGGGCTTATAAAATTGAAATATTGCAAAAAAATACTTTTAAAATGCCTTAATATATAATATATTATGTATTTAAAGCAATAGAATACTCATTTGATATATCAGACTTAGCATATTTTTTTAAAAAGTCAAATTTATATGAGCCTGTGCCTGAAAATGGAGGTTTTTTAATGAAGGGGGCCTTACATGAAGATGTAATATTTTCCAGCAATTTTAAATTTGTGAAGCTTTTTGATTATAAATAATCCCTACACATGTATTCAATGTACTTTAAATGGAAAGAAAACTTACAAATAACATTTCATATTAGTTTAAAAGGGTCTTAGGCCAAGTAAGACTAACAATAACTTAGTGTCAATTTAGGCTGTAGCACATATTTACATTTAAAAATGCATATTGAAGCTATATTATAGGAAATAAAAATTTGTGTCTTTTCTATCATTTCTACACTCAAGTGACATGATACAATAAATCTGAGCACAAAAAGGCTCTTACATTCAACTTTTTTAGCAGACAGTATGGTCTGATACAAAGATTTTTCACTTTTTAGTGAAAAATTGCATGCAATTTTAGTCTCAACAGGCTTATATTTGAACCACATGCTATCCTACAGAAGTAAAGAGATATATTATGTGAAATAAAACAGGTACAAAAGACATTGTTTAGTGCTTTTTATACAAATTTAGTGAGGTCTTTATTATGGACTTCAACTTTTATGTGCTATACTCCTAACATTTAACTTGATCCAAACAGGGCGTTAGACGAGGGTCATTTATTCAACACATTTTGCTCATATTGTCTGAGATAATCTTCTTTTCTTAAGATTCAGAGTTCACAAATGAGTAATACAACTGGATTAAAGCATAGAAACACAAAAATTGACACATGAAAATATGTCAGATAGAAAGTCAGAATGCCACTTGTGCATCAAAATTGAAAAAGCTATGAAATGCCTATTTTGACCATATAATGCTAAAATTGGTAATTTTTGCAGAAATTCTATCAAATAAAAATTTAAATCCTTTAGTTTTATGCTATTTGACAAATTGAAACCATCAAATCATTCAGGGAAGTTGATAAAGTACAGATTATATATTTCCTGATTTCACCTAATAGGATAGAAAAAGTTGACCAATCTTAAAAAAAACTTGGTATGACTTAAGCTTAATATATTATAAGACTGCTAACAAAGTTTCATAGCAATAGGATATATATTAAAGACAATATGATTAATTCTATATTCAACTTTGCGTGTTAAATTTAGACGTTAAAATTGAGAAATTTCAACTATCAACATTTGGGGCTTATAAAATTGAAATATTGCAAAAAAATACTTTTAAAATGCCTTAATATATAATATATTATGTATTTAAAGCAATAGAATACTCATTTGATATATCAGACTTAGCATATTTTTTTAAAAAGTCAAATTTATATGAGCCTGTGCCTGAAAATGGAGGTTTTTTAATGAAGGGGGCCTTACATGAAGATGTAATATTTTCCAGCAATTTTAAATTTGTGAAGCTTTTTGATTATAAATAATCCCTACACATGTATTCAATGTACTTTAAATGGAAAGAAAACTTACAAATAACATTTCATATTAGTTTAAAAGGGTCTTAGGCCAAGTAAGACTAACAATAACTTAGTGTCAATTTAGGCTGTAGCACATATTTACATTTAAAAATGCATTTTGAAGCTATAGGAAATAAAAATTTGTGTCTTTTCTATCATTTCTACACTCAAGTGACATGATACAATAAATCTGAGCACAAAAAGGCTCTTACATTCAACTTTTTTAGCAGACAGTATGGTCTGATACAAAGATTTTTCACTTTTTAGTGAAAAATTGCATGCAATTTTAGTCTCAACAGGCTTATATTTGAACCACATGCTATCCTACAGAAGTAAAGAGATATATTATGTGAAATAAAACAGGTACAAAAGACATTGTTTAGTGCTTTTTATACAAATTTAGTGAGGTCTTTATTATGGACTTCAACTTTTATGTGCTATACTCCTAACATTTAACTTGATCCAAACAGGGCGTTAGACGAGGGTCATTTATTCAACACATTTTGCTCATATTGTCTGAGATAATCTTCTTTTCTTAAGATTCAGAGTTCACAAATGAGTAATACAACTGGATTAAAGCATAGAAACACAAAAATTGACACATGAAAATATGTCAGATAGAAAGTCAGAATGCCACTTGTGCATCAAAATTGAAAAAGCTATGAAATGCCTATTTTGACCATATAATGCTAAAATTGGTAATTTTTGCAGAAATTCTATCAAATAAAAATTTAAATCCTTTAGTTTTATGCTATTTGACAAATTGAAACCATCAAATCATTCAGGGAAGTTGATAAAGTACAGATTATATATTTCCTGATTTCACCTAATAGGATAGAAAAAGTTGACCAATCTTAAAAAAAACTTGGTATGACTTAAGCTTAATATATTATAAGACTGCTAACAAAGTTTCATAGCAATAGGATATATATTAAAGACAATATGATTAATTCTATATTCAACTTTGCGTGTTAAATTTAGACGTTAAAATTGAGAAATTTCAACTATCAACATTTGGGGCTTATAAAATTGAAATATTGCAAAAAAATACTTTTAAAATGCCTTAATATATAATATATTATGTATTTAAAGCAATAGAATACTCATTTGATATATCAGACTTAGCATATTTTTTTAAAAAGTCAAATTTATATGAGCCTGTGCCTGAAAATGGAGGTTTTTTAATGAAGGGGGCCTTACATGAAGATGTAATATTTTCCAGCAATTTTAAATTTGTGAAGCTTTTTGATTATAAATAATCCCTACACATGTATTCAATGTACTTTAAATGGAAAGAAAACTTACAAATAACATTTCATATTAGTTTAAAAGGGTCTTAGGCCAAGTAAGACTAACAATAACTTAGTGTCAATTTAGGCTGTAGCACATATTTACATTTAAAAATGCATATTGAAGCTATAGGAAATAAAAATTTGTGTCTTTTCTATCATTTCTACACTCAAGTGACATGATACAATAAATCTGAGCACAAAAAGGCTCTTACATTCAACTTTTTTAGCAGACAGTATGGTCTGATACAAAGATTTTTCACTTTTTAGTGAAAAATTGCATGCAATTTTAGTCTCAACAGGCTTATATTTGAACCACATGCTATCCTACAGAAGTAAAGAGATATATTATGTGAAATAAAACAGGTACAAAAGACATTGTTTAGTGCTTTTTATACAAATTTAGTGAGGTCTTTATTATGGACTTCAACTTTTATGTGCTATACTCCTAACATTTAACTTGATCCAAACAGGGCGTTAGACGAGGGTCATTTATTCAACACATTTTGCTCATATTGTCTGAGATAATCTTCTTTTCTTAAGATTCAGAGTTCACAAATGAGTAATACAACTGGATTAAAGCATAGAAACACAAAAATTGACACATGAAAATATGTCAGATAGAAAGTCAGAATGCCACTTGTGCATCAAAATTGAAAAAGCTATGAAATGCCTATTTTGACCATATAATGCTAAAATTGGTAATTTTTGCAGAAATTCTATCAAATAAAAATTTAAATCCTTTAGTTTTATGCTATTTGACAAATTGAAACCATCAAATCATTCAGGGAAGTTGATAAAGTACAGATTATATATTTCCTGATTTCACCTAATAGGATAGAAAAAGTTGACCAATCTTAAAAAAAACTTGGTATGACTTAAGCTTAATATATTATAAGACTGCTAACAAAGTTTCATAGCAATAGGATATATATTAAAGACAATATGATTAATTCTATATTCAACTTTGCGTGTTAAATTTAGACGTTAAAATTGAGAAATTTCAACTATCAACATTTGGGGCTTATAAAATTGAAATATTGCAAAAAAATACTTTTAAAATGCCTTAATATATAATATATTATGTATTTAAAGCAATAGAATACTCATTTGATATATCAGACTTAGCATATTTTTTTAAAAAGTCAAATTTATATGAGCCTGTGCCTGAAAATGGAGGTTTTTTAATGAAGGGGGCCTTACATGAAGATGTAATATTTTCCAGCAATTTTAAATTTGTGAAGCTTTTTGATTATAAATAATCCCTACACATGTATTCAATGTACTTTAAATGGAAAGAAAACTTACAAATAACATTTCATATTAGTTTAAAAGGGTCTTAGGCCAAGTAAGACTAACAATAACTTAGTGTCAATTTAGGCTGTAGCACATATTTACATTTAAAAATGCATTTTGAAGCTATAGGAAATAAAAATTTGTGTCTTTTCTATCATTTCTACACTCAAGTGACATGATACAATAAATCTGAGCACAAAAAGGCTCTTACATTCAACTTTTTTAGCAGACAGTATGGTCTGATACAAAGATTTTTCACTTTTTAGTGAAAAATTGCATGCAATTTTAGTCTCAACAGGCTTATATTTGAACCACATGCTATCCTACAGAAGTAAAGAGATATATTATGTGAAATAAAACAGGTACAAAAGACATTGTTTAGTGCTTTTTATACAAATTTAGTGAGGTCTTTATTATGGACTTCAACTTTTATGTGCTATACTCCTAACATTTAACTTGATCCAAACAGGGCGTTAGACGAGGGTCATTTATTCAACACATTTTGCTCATATTGTCTGAGATAATCTTCTTTTCTTAAGATTCAGAGTTCACAAATGAGTAATACAACTGGATTAAAGCATAGAAACACAAAAATTGACACATGAAAATATGTCAGATAGAAAGTCAGAATGCCACTTGTGCATCAAAATTGAAAAAGCTATGAAATGCCTATTTTGACCATATAATGCTAAAATTGGTAATTTTTGCAGAAATTCTATCAAATAAAAATTTAAATCCTTTAGTTTTATGCTATTTGACAAATTGAAACCATCAAATCATTCAGGGAAGTTGATAAAGTACAGATTATATATTTCCTGATTTCACCTAATAGGATAGAAAAAGTTGACCAATCTTAAAAAAAACTTGGTATGACTTAAGCTTAATATATTATAAGACTGCTAACAAAGTTTCATAGCAATAGGATATATATTAAAGACAATATGATTAATTCTATATTCAACTTTGCGTGTTAAATTTAGACGTTAAAATTGAGAAATTTCAACTATCAACATTTGGGGCTTATAAAATTGAAATATTGCAAAAAAATACTTTTAAAATGCCTTAATATATAATATATTATGTATTTAAAGCAATAGAATACTCATTTGATATATCAGACTTAGCATATTTTTTTAAAAAGTCAAATTTATATGAGCCTGTGCCTGAAAATGGAGGTTTTTTAATGAAGGGGGCCTTACATGAAGATGTAATATTTTCCAGCAATTTTAAATTTGTGAAGCTTTTTGATTATAAATAATCCCTACACATGTATTCAATGTACTTTAAATGGAAAGAAAACTTACAAATAACATTTCATATTAGTTTAAAAGGGTCTTAGGCCAAGTAAGACTAACAATAACTTAGTGTCAATTTAGGCTGTAGCACATATTTACATTTAAAAATGCATATTGAAGCTATATTATAGGAAATAAAAATTTGTGTCTTTTCTATCATTTCTACACTCAAGTGACATGATACAATAAATCTGAGCACAAAAAGGCTCTTACATTCAACTTTTTTAGCAGACAGTATGGTCTGATACAAAGATTTTTCACTTTTTAGTGAAAAATTGCATGCAATTTTAGTCTCAACAGGCTTATATTTGAACCACATGCTATCCTACAGAAGTAAAGAGATATATTATGTGAAATAAAACAGGTACAAAAGACATTGTTTAGTGCTTTTTATACAAATTTAGTGAGGTCTTTATTATGGACTTCAACTTTTATGTGCTATACTCCTAACATTTAACTTGATCCAAACAGGGCGTTAGACGAGGGTCATTTATTCAACACATTTTGCTCATATTGTCTGAGATAATCTTCTTTTCTTAAGATTCAGAGTTCACAAATGAGTAATACAACTGGATTAAAGCATAGAAACACAAAAATTGACACATGAAAATATGTCAGATAGAAAGTCAGAATGCCACTTGTGCATCAAAATTGAAAAAGCTATGAAATGCCTATTTTGACCATATAATGCTAAAATTGGTAATTTTTGCAGAAATTCTATCAAATAAAAATTTAAATCCTTTAGTTTTATGCTATTTGACAAATTGAAACCATCAAATCATTCAGGGAAGTTGATAAAGTACAGATTATATATTTCCTGATTTCACCTAATAGGATAGAAAAAGTTGACCAATCTTAAAAAAAACTTGGTATGACTTAAGCTTAATATATTATAAGACTGCTAACAAAGTTTCATAGCAATAGGATATATATTAAAGACAATATGATTAATTCTATATTCAACTTTGCGTGTTAAATTTAGACGTTAAAATTGAGAAATTTCAACTATCAACATTTGGGGCTTATAAAATTGAAATATTGCAAAAAAATACTTTTAAAATGCCTTAATATATAATATATTATGTATTTAAAGCAATAGAATACTCATTTGATATATCAGACTTAGCATATTTTTTTAAAAAGTCAAATTTATATGAGCCTGTGCCTGAAAATGGAGGTTTTTTAATGAAGGGGGCCTTACATGAAGATGTAATATTTTCCAGCAATTTTAAATTTGTGAAGCTTTTTGATTATAAATAATCCCTACACATGTATTCAATGTACTTTAAATGGAAAGAAAACTTACAAATAACATTTCATATTAGTTTAAAAGGGTCTTAGGCCAAGTAAGACTAACAATAACTTAGTGTCAATTTAGGCTGTAGCACATATTTACATTTAAAAATGCATATTGAAGCTATATTATAGGAAATAAAAATTTGTGTCTTTTCTATCATTTCTACACTCAAGTGACATGATACAATAAATCTGAGCACAAAAAGGCTCTTACATTCAACTTTTTTAGCAGACAGTATGGTCTGATACAAAGATTTTTCACTTTTTAGTGAAAAATTGCATGCAATTTTAGTCTCAACAGGCTTATATTTGAACCACATGCTATCCTACAGAAGTAAAGAGATATATTATGTGAAATAAAACAGGTACAAAAGACATTGTTTAGTGCTTTTTATACAAATTTAGTGAGGTCTTTATTATGGACTTCAACTTTTATGTGCTATACTCCTAACATTTAACTTGATCCAAACAGGGCGTTAGACGAGGGTCATTTATTCAACACATTTTGCTCATATTGTCTGAGATAATCTTCTTTTCTTAAGATTCAGAGTTCACAAATGAGTAATACAACTGGATTAAAGCATAGAAACACAAAAATTGACACATGAAAATATGTCAGATAGAAAGTCAGAATGCCACTTGTGCATCAAAATTGAAAAAGCTATGAAATGCCTATTTTGACCATATAATGCTAAAATTGGTAATTTTTGCAGAAATTCTATCAAATAAAAATTTAAATCCTTTAGTTTTATGCTATTTGACAAATTGAAACCATCAAATCATTCAGGGAAGTTGATAAAGTACAGATTATATATTTCCTGATTTCACCTAATAGGATAGAAAAAGTTGACCAATCTTAAAAAAAACTTGGTATGACTTAAGCTTAATATATTATAAGACTGCTAACAAAGTTTCATAGCAATAGGATATATATTAAAGACAATATGATTAATTCTATATTCAACTTTGCGTGTTAAATTTAGACGTTAAAATTGAGAAATTTCAACTATCAACATTTGGGGCTTATAAAATTGAAATATTGCAAAAAAATACTTTTAAAATGCCTTAATATATAATATATTATGTATTTAAAGCAATAGAATACTCATTTGATATATCAGACTTAGCATATTTTTTTAAAAAGTCAAATTTATATGAGCCTGTGCCTGAAAATGGAGGTTTTTTAATGAAGGGGGCCTTACATGAAGATGTAATATTTTCCAGCAATTTTAAATTTGTGAAGCTTTTTGATTATAAATAATCCCTACACATGTATTCAATGTACTTTAAATGGAAAGAAAACTTACAAATAACATTTCATATTAGTTTAAAAGGGTCTTAGGCCAAGTAAGACTAACAATAACTTAGTGTCAATTTAGGCTGTAGCACATATTTACATTTAAAAATGCATATTGAAGCTATATTATAGGAAATAAAAATTTGTGTCTTTTCTATCATTTCTACACTCAAGTGACATGATACAATAAATCTGAGCACAAAAAGGCTCTTACATTCAACTTTTTTAGCAGACAGTATGGTCTGATACAAAGATTTTTCACTTTTTAGTGAAAAATTGCATGCAATTTTAGTCTCAACAGGCTTATATTTGAACCACATGCTATCCTACAGAAGTAAAGAGATATATTATGTGAAATAAAACAGGTACAAAAGACATTGTTTAGTGCTTTTTATACAAATTTAGTGAGGTCTTTATTATGGACTTCAACTTTTATGTGCTATACTCCTAACATTTAACTTGATCCAAACAGGGCGTTAGACGAGGGTCATTTATTCAACACATTTTGCTCATATTGTCTGAGATAATCTTCTTTTCTTAAGATTCAGAGTTCACAAATGAGTAATACAACTGGATTAAAGCATAGAAACACAAAAATTGACACATGAAAATATGTCAGATAGAAAGTCAGAATGCCACTTGTGCATCAAAATTGAAAAAGCTATGAAATGCCTATTTTGACCATATAATGCTAAAATTGGTAATTTTTGCAGAAATTCTATCAAATAAAAATTTAAATCCTTTAGTTTTATGCTATTTGACAAATTGAAACCATCAAATCATTCAGGGAAGTTGATAAAGTACAGATTATATATTTCCTGATTTCACCTAATAGGATAGAAAAAGTTGACCAATCTTAAAAAAAACTTGGTATGACTTAAGCTTAATATATTATAAGACTGCTAACAAAGTTTCATAGCAATAGGATATATATTAAAGACAATATGATTAATTCTATATTCAACTTTGCGTGTTAAATTTAGACGTTAAAATTGAGAAATTTCAACTATCAACATTTGGGGCTTATAAAATTGAAATATTGCAAAAAAATACTTTTAAAATGCCTTAATATATAATATATTATGTATTTAAAGCAATAGAATACTCATTTGATATATCAGACTTAGCATATTTTTTTAAAAAGTCAAATTTATATGAGCCTGTGCCTGAAAATGGAGGTTTTTTAATGAAGGGGGCCTTACATGAAGATGTAATATTTTCCAGCAATTTTAAATTTGTGAAGCTTTTTGATTATAAATAATCCCTACACATGTATTCAATGTACTTTAAATGGAAAGAAAACTTACAAATAACATTTCATATTAGTTTAAAAGGGTCTTAGGCCAAGTAAGACTAACAATAACTTAGTGTCAATTTAGGCTGTAGCACATATTTACATTTAAAAATGCATATTGAAGCTATATTATAGGAAATAAAAATTTGTGTCTTTTCTATCATTTCTACACTCAAGTGACATGATACAATAAATCTGAGCACAAAAAGGCTCTTACATTCAACTTTTTTAGCAGACAGTATGGTCTGATACAAAGATTTTTCACTTTTTAGTGAAAAATTGCATGCAATTTTAGTCTCAACAGGCTTATATTTGAACCACATGCTATCCTACAGAAGTAAAGAGATATATTATGTGAAATAAAACAGGTACAAAAGACATTGTTTAGTGCTTTTTATACAAATTTAGTGAGGTCTTTATTATGGACTTCAACTTTTATGTGCTATACTCCTAACATTTAACTTGATCCAAACAGGGCGTTAGACGAGGGTCATTTATTCAACACATTTTGCTCATATTGTCTGAGATAATCTTCTTTTCTTAAGATTCAGAGTTCACAAATGAGTAATACAACTGGATTAAAGCATAGAAACACAAAAATTGACACATGAAAATATGTCAGATAGAAAGTCAGAATGCCACTTGTGCATCAAAATTGAAAAAGCTATGAAATGCCTATTTTGACCATATAATGCTAAAATTGGTAATTTTTGCAGAAATTCTATCAAATAAAAATTTAAATCCTTTAGTTTTATGCTATTTGACAAATTGAAACCATCAAATCATTCAGGGAAGTTGATAAAGTACAGATTATATATTTCCTGATTTCACCTAATAGGATAGAAAAAGTTGACCAATCTTAAAAAAAACTTGGTATGACTTAAGCTTAATATATTATAAGACTGCTAACAAAGTTTCATAGCAATAGGATATATATTAAAGACAATATGATTAATTCTATATTCAACTTTGCGTGTTAAATTTAGACGTTAAAATTGAGAAATTTCAACTATCAACATTTGGGGCTTATAAAATTGAAATATTGCAAAAAAATACTTTTAAAATGCCTTAATACATAATATATTATGTATTTAAAGCAATAGAATACTCATTTGATATATCAGACTTAGCATATTTTTTTAAAAAGTCAAATTTATATGAGCCTGTGCCTGAAAATGGAGGTTTTTTAATGAAGGGGGCCTTACATGAAGATGTAATATTTTCCAGCAATTTTAAATTTGTGAAGCTTTTTGATTATAAATAATCCCTACACATGTATTCAATGTACTTTAAATGGAAAGAAAACTTACAAATAACATTTCATATTAGTTTAAAAGGGTCTTAGGCCAAGTAAGACTAACAATAACTTAGTGTCAATTTAGGCTGTAGCACATATTTACATTTAAAAATGCATATTGAAGCTATATTATAGGAAATAAAAATTTGTGTCTTTTCTATCATTTCTACACTCAAGTGACATGATACAATAAATCTGAGCACAAAAAGGCTCTTACATTCAACTTTTTTAGCAGACAGTATGGTCTGATACAAAGATTTTTCACTTTTTAGTGAAAAATTGCATGCAATTTTAGTCTCAACAGGCTTATATTTGAACCACATGCTATCCTACAGAAGTAAAGAGATATATTATGTGAAATAAAACAGGTACAAAAGACATTGTTTAGTGCTTTTTATACAAATTTAGTGAGGTCTTTATTATGGACTTCAACTTTTATGTGCTATACTCCTAACATTTAACTTGATCCAAACAGGGCGTTAGACGAGGGTCATTTATTCAACACATTTTGCTCATATTGTCTGAGATAATCTTCTTTTCTTAAGATTCAGAGTTCACAAATGAGTAATACAACTGGATTAAAGCATAGAAACACAAAAATTGACACATGAAAATATGTCAGATAGAAAGTCAGAATGCCACTTGTGCATCAAAATTGAAAAAGCTATGAAATGCCTATTTTGACCATATAATGCTAAAATTGGTAATTTTTGCAGAAATTCTATCAAATAAAAATTTAAATCCTTTAGTTTTATGCTATTTGACAAATTGAAACCATCAAATCATTCAGGGAAGTTGATAAAGTACAGATTATATATTTCCTGATTTCACCTAATAGGATAGAAAAAGTTGACCAATCTTAAAAAAAACTTGGTATGACTTAAGCTTAATATATTATAAGACTGCTAACAAAGTTTCATAGCAATAGGATATATATTAAAGACAATATGATTAATTCTATATTCAACTTTGCGTGTTAAATTTAGACGTTAAAATTGAGAAATTTCAACTATCAACATTTGGGGCTTATAAAATTGAAATATTGCAAAAAAATACTTTTAAAATGCCTTAATACATAATATATTATGTATTTAAAGCAATAGAATACTCATTTGATATATCAGACTTAGCATATTTTTTTAAAAAGTCAAATTTATATGAGCCTGTGCCTGAAAATGGAGGTTTTTTAATGAAGGGGGCCTTACATGAAGATGTAATATTTTCCAGCAATTTTAAATTTGTGAAGCTTTTTGATTATAAATAATCCCTACACATGTATTCAATGTACTTTAAATGGAAAGAAAACTTACAAATAACATTTCATATTAGTTTAAAAGGGTCTTAGGCCAAGTAAGACTAACAATAACTTAGTGTCAATTTAGGCTGTAGCACATATTTACATTTAAAAATGCATATTGAAGCTATATTATAGGAAATAAAAATTTGTGTCTTTTCTATCATTTCTACACTCAAGTGACATGATACAATAAATCTGAGCACAAAAAGGCTCTTACATTCAACTTTTTTAGCAGACAGTATGGTCTGATACAAAGATTTTTCACTTTTTAGTGAAAAATTGCATGCAATTTTAGTCTCAACAGGCTTATATTTGAACCACATGCTATCCTACAGAAGTAAAGAGATATATTATGTGAAATAAAACAGGTACAAAAGACATTGTTTAGTGCTTTTTATACAAATTTAGTGAGGTCTTTATTATGGACTTCAACTTTTATGTGCTATACTCCTAACATTTAACTTGATCCAAACAGGGCGTTAGACGAGGGTCATTTATTCAACACATTTTGCTCATATTGTCTGAGATAATCTTCTTTTCTTAAGATTCAGAGTTCACAAATGAGTAATACAACTGGATTAAAGCATAGAAACACAAAAATTGACACATGAAAATATGTCAGATAGAAAGTCAGAATGCCACTTGTGCATCAAAATTGAAAAAGCTATGAAATGCCTATTTTGACCATATAATGCTAAAATTGGTAATTTTTGCAGAAATTCTATCAAATAAAAATTTAAATCCTTTAGTTTTATGCTATTTGACAAATTGAAACCATCAAATCATTCAGGGAAGTTGATAAAGTACAGATTATATATTTCCTGATTTCACCTAATAGGATAGAAAAAGTTGACCAATCTTAAAAAAAACTTGGTATGACTTAAGCTTAATATATTATAAGACTGCTAACAAAGTTTCATAGCAATAGGATATATATTAAAGACAATATGATTAATTCTATATTCAACTTTGCGTGTTAAATTTAGACGTTAAAATTGAGAAATTTCAACTATCAACATTTGGGGCTTATAAAATTGAAATATTGCAAAAAAATACTTTTAAAATGCCTTAATATATAATATATTATGTATTTAAAGCAATAGAATACTCATTTGATATATCAGACTTAGCATATTTTTTTAAAAAGTCAAATTTATATGAGCCTGTGCCTGAAAATGGAGGTTTTTTAATGAAGGGGGCCTTACATGAAGATGTAATATTTTCCAGCAATTTTAAATTTGTGAAGCTTTTTGATTATAAATAATCCCTACACATGTATTCAATGTACTTTAAATGGAAAGAAAACTTACAAATAACATTTCATATTAGTTTAAAAGGGTCTTAGGCCAAGTAAGACTAACAATAACTTAGTGTCAATTTAGGCTGTAGCACATATTTACATTTAAAAATGCATATTGAAGCTATATTATAGGAAATAAAAATTTGTGTCTTTTCTATCATTTCTACACTCAAGTGACATGATACAATAAATCTGAGCACAAAAAGGCTCTTACATTCAACTTTTTTAGCAGACAGTATGGTCTGATACAAAGATTTTTCACTTTTTAGTGAAAAATTGCATGCAATTTTAGTCTCAACAGGCTTATATTTGAACCACATGCTATCCTACAGAAGTAAAGAGATATATTATGTGAAATAAAACAGGTACAAAAGACATTGTTTAGTGCTTTTTATACAAATTTAGTGAGGTCTTTATTATGGACTTCAACTTTTATGTGCTATACTCCTAACATTTAACTTGATCCAAACAGGGCGTTAGACGAGGGTCATTTATTCAACACATTTTGCTCATATTGTCTGAGATAATCTTCTTTTCTTAAGATTCAGAGTTCACAAATGAGTAATACAACTGGATTAAAGCATAGAAACACAAAAATTGACACATGAAAATATGTCAGATAGAAAGTCAGAATGCCACTTGTGCATCAAAATTGAAAAAGCTATGAAATGCCTATTTTGACCATATAATGCTAAAATTGGTAATTTTTGCAGAAATTCTATCAAATAAAAATTTAAATCCTTTAGTTTTATGCTATTTGACAAATTGAAACCATCAAATCATTCAGGGAAGTTGATAAAGTACAGATTATATATTTCCTGATTTCACCTAATAGGATAGAAAAAGTTGACCAATCTTAAAAAAAACTTGGTATGACTTAAGCTTAATATATTATAAGACTGCTAACAAAGTTTCATAGCAATAGGATATATATTAAAGACAATATGATTAATTCTATATTCAACTTTGCGTGTTAAATTTAGACGTTAAAATTGAGAAATTTCAACTATCAACATTTGGGGCTTATAAAATTGAAATATTGCAAAAAAATACTTTTAAAATGCCTTAATATATAATATATTATGTATTTAAAGCAATAGAATACTCATTTGATATATCAGACTTAGCATATTTTTTTAAAAAGTCAAATTTATATGAGCCTGTGCCTGAAAATGGAGGTTTTTTAATGAAGGGGGCCTTACATGAAGATGTAATATTTTCCAGCAATTTTAAATTTGTGAAGCTTTTTGATTATAAATAATCCCTACACATGTATTCAATGTACTTTAAATGGAAAGAAAACTTACAAATAACATTTCATATTAGTTTAAAAGGGTCTTAGGCCAAGTAAGACTAACAATAACTTAGTGTCAATTTAGGCTGTAGCACATATTTACATTTAAAAATGCATATTGAAGCTATATTATAGGAAATAAAAATTTGTGTCTTTTCTATCATTTCTACACTCAAGTGACATGATACAATAAATCTGAGCACAAAAAGGCTCTTACATTCAACTTTTTTAGCAGACAGTATGGTCTGATACAAAGATTTTTCACTTTTTAGTGAAAAATTGCATGCAATTTTAGTCTCAACAGGCTTATATTTGAACCACATGCTATCCTACAGAAGTAAAGAGATATATTATGTGAAATAAAACAGGTACAAAAGACATTGTTTAGTGCTTTTTATACAAATTTAGTGAGGTCTTTATTATGGACTTCAACTTTTATGTGCTATACTCCTAACATTTAACTTGATCCAAACAGGGCGTTAGACGAGGGTCATTTATTCAACACATTTTGCTCATATTGTCTGAGATAATCTTCTTTTCTTAAGATTCAGAGTTCACAAATGAGTAATACAACTGGATTAAAGCATAGAAACACAAAAATTGACACATGAAAATATGTCAGATAGAAAGTCAGAATGCCACTTGTGCATCAAAATTGAAAAAGCTATGAAATGCCTATTTTGACCATATAATGCTAAAATTGGTAATTTTTGCAGAAATTCTATCAAATAAAAATTTAAATCCTTTAGTTTTATGCTATTTGACAAATTGAAACCATCAAATCATTCAGGGAAGTTGATAAAGTACAGATTATATATTTCCTGATTTCACCTAATAGGATAGAAAAAGTTGACCAATCTTAAAAAAAACTTGGTATGACTTAAGCTTAATATATTATAAGACTGCTAACAAAGTTTCATAGCAATAGGATATATATTAAAGACAATATGATTAATTCTATATTCAACTTTGCGTGTTAAATTTAGACGTTAAAATTGAGAAATTTCAACTATCAACATTTGGGGCTTATAAAATTGAAATATTGCAAAAAAATACTTTTAAAATGCCTTAATATATAATATATTATGTATTTAAAGCAATAGAATACTCATTTGATATATCAGACTTAGCATATTTTTTTAAAAAGTCAAATTTATATGAGCCTGTGCCTGAAAATGGAGGTTTTTTAATGAAGGGGGCCTTACATGAAGATGTAATATTTTCCAGCAATTTTAAATTTGTGAAGCTTTTTGATTATAAATAATCCCTACACATGTATTCAATGTACTTTAAATGGAAAGAAAACTTACAAATAACATTTCATATTAGTTTAAAAGGGTCTTAGGCCAAGTAAGACTAACAATAACTTAGTGTCAATTTAGGCTGTAGCACATATTTACATTTAAAAATGCATATTGAAGCTATATTATAGGAAATAAAAATTTGTGTCTTTTCTATCATTTCTACACTCAAGTGACATGATACAATAAATCTGAGCACAAAAAGGCTCTTACATTCAACTTTTTTAGCAGACAGTATGGTCTGATACAAAGATTTTTCACTTTTTAGTGAAAAATTGCATGCAATTTTAGTCTCAACAGGCTTATATTTGAACCACATGCTATCCTACAGAAGTAAAGAGATATATTATGTGAAATAAAACAGGTACAAAAGACATTGTTTAGTGCTTTTTATACAAATTTAGTGAGGTCTTTATTATGGACTTCAACTTTTATGTGCTATACTCCTAACATTTAACTTGATCCAAACAGGGCGTTAGACGAGGGTCATTTATTCAACACATTTTGCTCATATTGTCTGAGATAATCTTCTTTTCTTAAGATTCAGAGTTCACAAATGAGTAATACAACTGGATTAAAGCATAGAAACACAAAAATTGACACATGAAAATATGTCAGATAGAAAGTCAGAATGCCACTTGTGCATCAAAATTGAAAAAGCTATGAAATGCCTATTTTGACCATATAATGCTAAAATTGGTAATTTTTGCAGAAATTCTATCAAATAAAAATTTAAATCCTTTAGTTTTATGCTATTTGACAAATTGAAACCATCAAATCATTCAGGGAAGTTGATAAAGTACAGATTATATATTTCCTGATTTCACCTAATAGGATAGAAAAAGTTGACCAATCTTAAAAAAAACTTGGTATGACTTAAGCTTAATATATTATAAGACTGCTAACAAAGTTTCATAGCAATAGGATATATATTAAAGACAATATGATTAATTCTATATTCAACTTTGCGTGTTAAATTTAGACGTTAAAATTGAGAAATTTCAACTATCAACATTTGGGGCTTATAAAATTGAAATATTGCAAAAAAATACTTTTAAAATGCCTTAATATATAATATATTATGTATTTAAAGCAATAGAATACTCATTTGATATATCAGACTTAGCATATTTTTTTAAAAAGTCAAATTTATATGAGCCTGTGCCTGAAAATGGAGGTTTTTTAATGAAGGGGGCCTTACATGAAGATGTAATATTTTCCAGCAATTTTAAATTTGTGAAGCTTTTTGATTATAAATAATCCCTACACATGTATTCAATGTACTTTAAATGGAAAGAAAACTTACAAATAACATTTCATATTAGTTTAAAAGGGTCTTAGGCCAAGTAAGACTAACAATAACTTAGTGTCAATTTAGGCTGTAGCACATATTTACATTTAAAAATGCATATTGAAGCTATATTATAGGAAATAAAAATTTGTGTCTTTTCTATCATTTCTACACTCAAGTGACATGATACAATAAATCTGAGCACAAAAAGGCTCTTACATTCAACTTTTTTAGCAGACAGTATGGTCTGATACAAAGATTTTTCACTTTTTAGTGAAAAATTGCATGCAATTTTAGTCTCAACAGGCTTATATTTGAACCACATGCTATCCTACAGAAGTAAAGAGATATATTATGTGAAATAAAACAGGTACAAAAGACATTGTTTAGTGCTTTTTATACAAATTTAGTGAGGTCTTTATTATGGACTTCAACTTTTATGTGCTATACTCCTAACATTTAACTTGATCCAAACAGGGCGTTAGACGAGGGTCATTTATTCAACACATTTTGCTCATATTGTCTGAGATAATCTTCTTTTCTTAAGATTCAGAGTTCACAAATGAGTAATACAACTGGATTAAAGCATAGAAACACAAAAATTGACACATGAAAATATGTCAGATAGAAAGTCAGAATGCCACTTGTGCATCAAAATTGAAAAAGCTATGAAATGCCTATTTTGACCATATAATGCTAAAATTGGTAATTTTTGCAGAAATTCTATCAAATAAAAATTTAAATCCTTTAGTTTTATGCTATTTGACAAATTGAAACCATCAAATCATTCAGGGAAGTTGATAAAGTACAGATTATATATTTCCTGATTTCACCTAATAGGATAGAAAAAGTTGACCAATCTTAAAAAAAACTTGGTATGACTTAAGCTTAATATATTATAAGACTGCTAACAAAGTTTCATAGCAATAGGATATATATTAAAGACAATATGATTAATTCTATATTCAACTTTGCGTGTTAAATTTAGACGTTAAAATTGAGAAATTTCAACTATCAACATTTGGGGCTTATAAAATTGAAATATTGCAAAAAAATACTTTTAAAATGCCTTAATATATAATATATTATGTATTTAAAGCAATAGAATACTCATTTGATATATCAGACTTAGCATATTTTTTTAAAAAGTCAAATTTATATGAGCCTGTGCCTGAAAATGGAGGTTTTTTAATGAAGGGGGCCTTACATGAAGATGTAATATTTTCCAGCAATTTTAAATTTGTGAAGCTTTTTGATTATAAATAATCCCTACACATGTATTCAATGTACTTTAAATGGAAAGAAAACTTACAAATAACATTTCATATTAGTTTAAAAGGGTCTTAGGCCAAGTAAGACTAACAATAACTTAGTGTCAATTTAGGCTGTAGCACATATTTACATTTAAAAATGCATATTGAAGCTATATTATAGGAAATAAAAATTTGTGTCTTTTCTATCATTTCTACACTCAAGTGACATGATACAATAAATCTGAGCACAAAAAGGCTCTTACATTCAACTTTTTTAGCAGACAGTATGGTCTGATACAAAGATTTTTCACTTTTTAGTGAAAAATTGCATGCAATTTTAGTCTCAACAGGCTTATATTTGAACCACATGCTATCCTACAGAAGTAAAGAGATATATTATGTGAAATAAAACAGGTACAAAAGACATTGTTTAGTGCTTTTTATACAAATTTAGTGAGGTCTTTATTATGGACTTCAACTTTTATGTGCTATACTCCTAACATTTAACTTGATCCAAACAGGGCGTTAGACGAGGGTCATTTATTCAACACATTTTGCTCATATTGTCTGAGATAATCTTCTTTTCTTAAGATTCAGAGTTCACAAATGAGTAATACAACTGGATTAAAGCATAGAAACACAAAAATTGACACATGAAAATATGTCAGATAGAAAGTCAGAATGCCACTTGTGCATCAAAATTGAAAAAGCTATGAAATGCCTATTTTGACCATATAATGCTAAAATTGGTAATTTTTGCAGAAATTCTATCAAATAAAAATTTAAATCCTTTAGTTTTATGCTATTTGACAAATTGAAACCATCAAATCATTCAGGGAAGTTGATAAAGTACAGATTATATATTTCCTGATTTCACCTAATAGGATAGAAAAAGTTGACCAATCTTAAAAAAAACTTGGTATGACTTAAGCTTAATATATTATAAGACTGCTAACAAAGTTTCATAGCAATAGGATATATATTAAAGACAATATGATTAATTCTATATTCAACTTTGCGTGTTAAATTTAGACGTTAAAATTGAGAAATTTCAACTATCAACATTTGGGGCTTATAAAATTGAAATATTGCAAAAAAATACTTTTAAAATGCCTTAATATATAATATATTATGTATTTAAAGCAATAGAATACTCATTTGATATATCAGACTTAGCATATTTTTTTAAAAAGTCAAATTTATATGAGCCTGTGCCTGAAAATGGAGGTTTTTTAATGAAGGGGGCCTTACATGAAGATGTAATATTTTCCAGCAATTTTAAATTTGTGAAGCTTTTTGATTATAAATAATCCCTACACATGTATTCAATGTACTTTAAATGGAAAGAAAACTTACAAATAACATTTCATATTAGTTTAAAAGGGTCTTAGGCCAAGTAAGACTAACAATAACTTAGTGTCAATTTAGGCTGTAGCACATATTTACATTTAAAAATGCATATTGAAGCTATATTATAGGAAATAAAAATTTGTGTCTTTTCTATCATTTCTACACTCAAGTGACATGATACAATAAATCTGAGCACAAAAAGGCTCTTACATTCAACTTTTTTAGCAGACAGTATGGTCTGATACAAAGATTTTTCACTTTTTAGTGAAAAATTGCATGCAATTTTAGTCTCAACAGGCTTATATTTGAACCACATGCTATCCTACAGAAGTAAAGAGATATATTATGTGAAATAAAACAGGTACAAAAGACATTGTTTAGTGCTTTTTATACAAATTTAGTGAGGTCTTTATTATGGACTTCAACTTTTATGTGCTATACTCCTAACATTTAACTTGATCCAAACAGGGCGTTAGACGAGGGTCATTTATTCAACACATTTTGCTCATATTGTCTGAGATAATCTTCTTTTCTTAAGATTCAGAGTTCACAAATGAGTAATACAACTGGATTAAAGCATAGAAACACAAAAATTGACACATGAAAATATGTCAGATAGAAAGTCAGAATGCCACTTGTGCATCAAAATTGAAAAAGCTATGAAATGCCTATTTTGACCATATAATGCTAAAATTGGTAATTTTTGCAGAAATTCTATCAAATAAAAATTTAAATCCTTTAGTTTTATGCTATTTGACAAATTGAAACCATCAAATCATTCAGGGAAGTTGATAAAGTACAGATTATATATTTCCTGATTTCACCTAATAGGATAGAAAAAGTTGACCAATCTTAAAAAAAACTTGGTATGACTTAAGCTTAATATATTATAAGACTGCTAACAAAGTTTCATAGCAATAGGATATATATTAAAGACAATATGATTAATTCTATATTCAACTTTGCGTGTTAAATTTAGACGTTAAAATTGAGAAATTTCAACTATCAACATTTGGGGCTTATAAAATTGAAATATTGCAAAAAAATACTTTTAAAATGCCTTAATATATAATATATTATGTATTTAAAGCAATAGAATACTCATTTGATATATCAGACTTAGCATATTTTTTTAAAAAGTCAAATTTATATGAGCCTGTGCCTGAAAATGGAGGTTTTTTAATGAAGGGGGCCTTACATGAAGATGTAATATTTTCCAGCAATTTTAAATTTGTGAAGCTTTTTGATTATAAATAATCCCTACACATGTATTCAATGTACTTTAAATGGAAAGAAAACTTACAAATAACATTTCATATTAGTTTAAAAGGGTCTTAGGCCAAGTAAGACTAACAATAACTTAGTGTCAATTTAGGCTGTAGCACATATTTACATTTAAAAATGCATATTGAAGCTATATTATAGGAAATAAAAATTTGTGTCTTTTCTATCATTTCTACACTCAAGTGACATGATACAATAAATCTGAGCACAAAAAGGCTCTTACATTCAACTTTTTTAGCAGACAGTATGGTCTGATACAAAGATTTTTCACTTTTTAGTGAAAAATTGCATGCAATTTTAGTCTCAACAGGCTTATATTTGAACCACATGCTATCCTACAGAAGTAAAGAGATATATTATGTGAAATAAAACAGGTACAAAAGACATTGTTTAGTGCTTTTTATACAAATTTAGTGAGGTCTTTATTATGGACTTCAACTTTTATGTGCTATACTCCTAACATTTAACTTGATCCAAACAGGGCGTTAGACGAGGGTCATTTATTCAACACATTTTGCTCATATTGTCTGAGATAATCTTCTTTTCTTAAGATTCAGAGTTCACAAATGAGTAATACAACTGGATTAAAGCATAGAAACACAAAAATTGACACATGAAAATATGTCAGATAGAAAGTCAGAATGCCACTTGTGCATCAAAATTGAAAAAGCTATGAAATGCCTATTTTGACCATATAATGCTAAAATTGGTAATTTTTGCAGAAATTCTATCAAATAAAAATTTAAATCCTTTAGTTTTATGCTATTTGACAAATTGAAACCATCAAATCATTCAGGGAAGTTGATAAAGTACAGATTATATATTTCCTGATTTCACCTAATAGGATAGAAAAAGTTGACCAATCTTAAAAAAAACTTGGTATGACTTAAGCTTAATATATTATAAGACTGCTAACAAAGTTTCATAGCAATAGGATATATATTAAAGACAATATGATTAATTCTATATTCAACTTTGCGTGTTAAATTTAGACGTTAAAATTGAGAAATTTCAACTATCAACATTTGGGGCTTATAAAATTGAAATATTGCAAAAAAATACTTTTAAAATGCCTTAATATATAATATATTATGTATTTAAAGCAATAGAATACTCATTTGATATATCAGACTTAGCATATTTTTTTAAAAAGTCAAATTTATATGAGCCTGTGCCTGAAAATGGAGGTTTTTTAATGAAGGGGGCCTTACATGAAGATGTAATATTTTCCAGCAATTTTAAATTTGTGAAGCTTTTTGATTATAAATAATCCCTACACATGTATTCAATGTACTTTAAATGGAAAGAAAACTTACAAATAACATTTCATATTAGTTTAAAAGGGTCTTAGGCCAAGTAAGACTAACAATAACTTAGTGTCAATTTAGGCTGTAGCACATATTTACATTTAAAAATGCATATTGAAGCTATATTATAGGAAATAAAAATTTGTGTCTTTTCTATCATTTCTACACTCAAGTGACATGATACAATAAATCTGAGCACAAAAAGGCTCTTACATTCAACTTTTTTAGCAGACAGTATGGTCTGATACAAAGATTTTTCACTTTTTAGTGAAAAATTGCATGCAATTTTAGTCTCAACAGGCTTATATTTGAACCACATGCTATCCTACAGAAGTAAAGAGATATATTATGTGAAATAAAACAGGTACAAAAGACATTGTTTAGTGCTTTTTATACAAATTTAGTGAGGTCTTTATTATGGACTTCAACTTTTATGTGCTATACTCCTAACATTTAACTTGATCCAAACAGGGCGTTAGACGAGGGTCATTTATTCAACACATTTTGCTCATATTGTCTGAGATAATCTTCTTTTCTTAAGATTCAGAGTTCACAAATGAGTAATACAACTGGATTAAAGCATAGAAACACAAAAATTGACACATGAAAATATGTCAGATAGAAAGTCAGAATGCCACTTGTGCATCAAAATTGAAAAAGCTATGAAATGCCTATTTTGACCATATAATGCTAAAATTGGTAATTTTTGCAGAAATTCTATCAAATAAAAATTTAAATCCTTTAGTTTTATGCTATTTGACAAATTGAAACCATCAAATCATTCAGGGAAGTTGATAAAGTACAGATTATATATTTCCTGATTTCACCTAATAGGATAGAAAAAGTTGACCAATCTTAAAAAAAACTTGGTATGACTTAAGCTTAATATATTATAAGACTGCTAACAAAGTTTCATAGCAATAGGATATATATTAAAGACAATATGATTAATTCTATATTCAACTTTGCGTGTTAAATTTAGACGTTAAAATTGAGAAATTTCAACTATCAACATTTGGGGCTTATAAAATTGAAATATTGCAAAAAAATACTTTTAAAATGCCTTAATATATAATATATTATGTATTTAAAGCAATAGAATACTCATTTGATATATCAGACTTAGCATATTTTTTTAAAAAGTCAAATTTATATGAGCCTGTGCCTGAAAATGGAGGTTTTTTAATGAAGGGGGCCTTACATGAAGATGTAATATTTTCCAGCAATTTTAAATTTGTGAAGCTTTTTGATTATAAATAATCCCTACACATGTATTCAATGTACTTTAAATGGAAAGAAAACTTACAAATAACATTTCATATTAGTTTAAAAGGGTCTTAGGCCAAGTAAGACTAACAATAACTTAGTGTCAATTTAGGCTGTAGCACATATTTACATTTAAAAATGCATATTGAAGCTATATTATAGGAAATAAAAATTTGTGTCTTTTCTATCATTTCTACACTCAAGTGACATGATACAATAAATCTGAGCACAAAAAGGCTCTTACATTCAACTTTTTTAGCAGACAGTATGGTCTGATACAAAGATTTTTCACTTTTTAGTGAAAAATTGCATGCAATTTTAGTCTCAACAGGCTTATATTTGAACCACATGCTATCCTACAGAAGTAAAGAGATATATTATGTGAAATAAAACAGGTACAAAAGACATTGTTTAGTGCTTTTTATACAAATTTAGTGAGGTCTTTATTATGGACTTCAACTTTTATGTGCTATACTCCTAACATTTAACTTGATCCAAACAGGGCGTTAGACGAGGGTCATTTATTCAACACATTTTGCTCATATTGTCTGAGATAATCTTCTTTTCTTAAGATTCAGAGTTCACAAATGAGTAATACAACTGGATTAAAGCATAGAAACACAAAAATTGACACATGAAAATATGTCAGATAGAAAGTCAGAATGCCACTTGTGCATCAAAATTGAAAAAGCTATGAAATGCCTATTTTGACCATATAATGCTAAAATTGGTAATTTTTGCAGAAATTCTATCAAATAAAAATTTAAATCCTTTAGTTTTATGCTATTTGACAAATTGAAACCATCAAATCATTCAGGGAAGTTGATAAAGTACAGATTATATATTTCCTGATTTCACCTAATAGGATAGAAAAAGTTGACCAATCTTAAAAAAAACTTGGTATGACTTAAGCTTAATATATTATAAGACTGCTAACAAAGTTTCATAGCAATAGGATATATATTAAAGACAATATGATTAATTCTATATTCAACTTTGCGTGTTAAATTTAGACGTTAAAATTGAGAAATTTCAACTATCAACATTTGGGGCTTATAAAATTGAAATATTGCAAAAAAATACTTTTAAAATGCCTTAATATATAATATATTATGTATTTAAAGCAATAGAATACTCATTTGATATATCAGACTTAGCATATTTTTTTAAAAAGTCAAATTTATATGAGCCTGTGCCTGAAAATGGAGGTTTTTTAATGAAGGGGGCCTTACATGAAGATGTAATATTTTCCAGCAATTTTAAATTTGTGAAGCTTTTTGATTATAAATAATCCCTACACATGTATTCAATGTACTTTAAATGGAAAGAAAACTTACAAATAACATTTCATATTAGTTTAAAAGGGTCTTAGGCCAAGTAAGACTAACAATAACTTAGTGTCAATTTAGGCTGTAGCACATATTTACATTTAAAAATGCATATTGAAGCTATATTATAGGAAATAAAAATTTGTGTCTTTTCTATCATTTCTACACTCAAGTGACATGATACAATAAATCTGAGCACAAAAAGGCTCTTACATTCAACTTTTTTAGCAGACAGTATGGTCTGATACAAAGATTTTTCACTTTTTAGTGAAAAATTGCATGCAATTTTAGTCTCAACAGGCTTATATTTGAACCACATGCTATCCTACAGAAGTAAAGAGATATATTATGTGAAATAAAACAGGTACAAAAGACATTGTTTAGTGCTTTTTATACAAATTTAGTGAGGTCTTTATTATGGACTTCAACTTTTATGTGCTATACTCCTAACATTTAACTTGATCCAAACAGGGCGTTAGACGAGGGTCATTTATTCAACACATTTTGCTCATATTGTCTGAGATAATCTTCTTTTCTTAAGATTCAGAGTTCACAAATGAGTAATACAACTGGATTAAAGCATAGAAACACAAAAATTGACACATGAAAATATGTCAGATAGAAAGTCAGAATGCCACTTGTGCATCAAAATTGAAAAAGCTATGAAATGCCTATTTTGACCATATAATGCTAAAATTGGTAATTTTTGCAGAAATTCTATCAAATAAAAATTTAAATCCTTTAGTTTTATGCTATTTGACAAATTGAAACCATCAAATCATTCAGGGAAGTTGATAAAGTACAGATTATATATTTCCTGATTTCACCTAATAGGATAGAAAAAGTTGACCAATCTTAAAAAAAACTTGGTATGACTTAAGCTTAATATATTATAAGACTGCTAACAAAGTTTCATAGCAATAGGATATATATTAAAGACAATATGATTAATTCTATATTCAACTTTGCGTGTTAAATTTAGACGTTAAAATTGAGAAATTTCAACTATCAACATTTGGGGCTTATAAAATTGAAATATTGCAAAAAAATACTTTTAAAATGCCTTAATATATAATATATTATGTATTTAAAGCAATAGAATACTCATTTGATATATCAGACTTAGCATATTTTTTTAAAAAGTCAAATTTATATGAGCCTGTGCCTGAAAATGGAGGTTTTTTAATGAAGGGGGCCTTACATGAAGATGTAATATTTTCCAGCAATTTTAAATTTGTGAAGCTTTTTGATTATAAATAATCCCTACACATGTATTCAATGTACTTTAAATGGAAAGAAAACTTACAAATAACATTTCATATTAGTTTAAAAGGGTCTTAGGCCAAGTAAGACTAACAATAACTTAGTGTCAATTTAGGCTGTAGCACATATTTACATTTAAAAATGCATATTGAAGCTATATTATAGGAAATAAAAATTTGTGTCTTTTCTATCATTTCTACACTCAAGTGACATGATACAATAAATCTGAGCACAAAAAGGCTCTTACATTCAACTTTTTTAGCAGACAGTATGGTCTGATACAAAGATTTTTCACTTTTTAGTGAAAAATTGCATGCAATTTTAGTCTCAACAGGCTTATATTTGAACCACATGCTATCCTACAGAAGTAAAGAGATATATTATGTGAAATAAAACAGGTACAAAAGACATTGTTTAGTGCTTTTTATACAAATTTAGTGAGGTCTTTATTATGGACTTCAACTTTTATGTGCTATACTCCTAACATTTAACTTGATCCAAACAGGGCGTTAGACGAGGGTCATTTATTCAACACATTTTGCTCATATTGTCTGAGATAATCTTCTTTTCTTAAGATTCAGAGTTCACAAATGAGTAATACAACTGGATTAAAGCATAGAAACACAAAAATTGACACATGAAAATATGTCAGATAGAAAGTCAGAATGCCACTTGTGCATCAAAATTGAAAAAGCTATGAAATGCCTATTTTGACCATATAATGCTAAAATTGGTAATTTTTGCAGAAATTCTATCAAATAAAAATTTAAATCCTTTAGTTTTATGCTATTTGACAAATTGAAACCATCAAATCATTCAGGGAAGTTGATAAAGTACAGATTATATATTTCCTGATTTCACCTAATAGGATAGAAAAAGTTGACCAATCTTAAAAAAAACTTGGTATGACTTAAGCTTAATATATTATAAGACTGCTAACAAAGTTTCATAGCAATAGGATATATATTAAAGACAATATGATTAATTCTATATTCAACTTTGCGTGTTAAATTTAGACGTTAAAATTGAGAAATTTCAACTATCAACATTTGGGGCTTATAAAATTGAAATATTGCAAAAAAATACTTTTAAAATGCCTTAATATATAATATATTATGTATTTAAAGCAATAGAATACTCATTTGATATATCAGACTTAGCATATTTTTTTAAAAAGTCAAATTTATATGAGCCTGTGCCTGAAAATGGAGGTTTTTTAATGAAGGGGGCCTTACATGAAGATGTAATATTTTCCAGCAATTTTAAATTTGTGAAGCTTTTTGATTATAAATAATCCCTACACATGTATTCAATGTACTTTAAATGGAAAGAAAACTTACAAATAACATTTCATATTAGTTTAAAAGGGTCTTAGGCCAAGTAAGACTAACAATAACTTAGTGTCAATTTAGGCTGTAGCACATATTTACATTTAAAAATGCATATTGAAGCTATATTATAGGAAATAAAAATTTGTGTCTTTTCTATCATTTCTACACTCAAGTGACATGATACAATAAATCTGAGCACAAAAAGGCTCTTACATTCAACTTTTTTAGCAGACAGTATGGTCTGATACAAAGATTTTTCACTTTTTAGTGAAAAATTGCATGCAATTTTAGTCTCAACAGGCTTATATTTGAACCACATGCTATCCTACAGAAGTAAAGAGATATATTATGTGAAATAAAACAGGTACAAAAGACATTGTTTAGTGCTTTTTATACAAATTTAGTGAGGTCTTTATTATGGACTTCAACTTTTATGTGCTATACTCCTAACATTTAACTTGATCCAAACAGGGCGTTAGACGAGGGTCATTTATTCAACACATTTTGCTCATATTGTCTGAGATAATCTTCTTTTCTTAAGATTCAGAGTTCACAAATGAGTAATACAACTGGATTAAAGCATAGAAACACAAAAATTGACACATGAAAATATGTCAGATAGAAAGTCAGAATGCCACTTGTGCATCAAAATTGAAAAAGCTATGAAATGCCTATTTTGACCATATAATGCTAAAATTGGTAATTTTTGCAGAAATTCTATCAAATAAAAATTTAAATCCTTTAGTTTTATGCTATTTGACAAATTGAAACCATCAAATCATTCAGGGAAGTTGATAAAGTACAGATTATATATTTCCTGATTTCACCTAATAGGATAGAAAAAGTTGACCAATCTTAAAAAAAACTTGGTATGACTTAAGCTTAATATATTATAAGACTGCTAACAAAGTTTCATAGCAATAGGATATATATTAAAGACAATATGATTAATTCTATATTCAACTTTGCGTGTTAAATTTAGACGTTAAAATTGAGAAATTTCAACTATCAACATTTGGGGCTTATAAAATTGAAATATTGCAAAAAAATACTTTTAAAATGCCTTAATATATAATATATTATGTATTTAAAGCAATAGAATACTCATTTGATATATCAGACTTAGCATATTTTTTTAAAAAGTCAAATTTATATGAGCCTGTGCCTGAAAATGGAGGTTTTTTAATGAAGGGGGCCTTACATGAAGATGTAATATTTTCCAGCAATTTTAAATTTGTGAAGCTTTTTGATTATAAATAATCCCTACACATGTATTCAATGTACTTTAAATGGAAAGAAAACTTACAAATAACATTTCATATTAGTTTAAAAGGGTCTTAGGCCAAGTAAGACTAACAATAACTTAGTGTCAATTTAGGCTGTAGCACATATTTACATTTAAAAATGCATATTGAAGCTATATTATAGGAAATAAAAATTTGTGTCTTTTCTATCATTTCTACACTCAAGTGACATGATACAATAAATCTGAGCACAAAAAGGCTCTTACATTCAACTTTTTTAGCAGACAGTATGGTCTGATACAAAGATTTTTCACTTTTTAGTGAAAAATTGCATGCAATTTTAGTCTCAACAGGCTTATATTTGAACCACATGCTATCCTACAGAAGTAAAGAGATATATTATGTGAAATAAAACAGGTACAAAAGACATTGTTTAGTGCTTTTTATACAAATTTAGTGAGGTCTTTATTATGGACTTCAACTTTTATGTGCTATACTCCTAACATTTAACTTGATCCAAACAGGGCGTTAGACGAGGGTCATTTATTCAACACATTTTGCTCATATTGTCTGAGATAATCTTCTTTTCTTAAGATTCAGAGTTCACAAATGAGTAATACAACTGGATTAAAGCATAGAAACACAAAAATTGACACATGAAAATATGTCAGATAGAAAGTCAGAATGCCACTTGTGCATCAAAATTGAAAAAGCTATGAAATGCCTATTTTGACCATATAATGCTAAAATTGGTAATTTTTGCAGAAATTCTATCAAATAAAAATTTAAATCCTTTAGTTTTATGCTATTTGACAAATTGAAACCATCAAATCATTCAGGGAAGTTGATAAAGTACAGATTATATATTTCCTGATTTCACCTAATAGGATAGAAAAAGTTGACCAATCTTAAAAAAAACTTGGTATGACTTAAGCTTAATATATTATAAGACTGCTAACAAAGTTTCATAGCAATAGGATATATATTAAAGACAATATGATTAATTCTATATTCAACTTTGCGTGTTAAATTTAGACGTTAAAATTGAGAAATTTCAACTATCAACATTTGGGGCTTATAAAATTGAAATATTGCAAAAAAATACTTTTAAAATGCCTTAATATATAATATATTATGTATTTAAAGCAATAGAATACTCATTTGATATATCAGACTTAGCATATTTTTTTAAAAAGTCAAATTTATATGAGCCTGTGCCTGAAAATGGAGGTTTTTTAATGAAGGGGGCCTTACATGAAGATGTAATATTTTCCAGCAATTTTAAATTTGTGAAGCTTTTTGATTATAAATAATCCCTACACATGTATTCAATGTACTTTAAATGGAAAGAAAACTTACAAATAACATTTCATATTAGTTTAAAAGGGTCTTAGGCCAAGTAAGACTAACAATAACTTAGTGTCAATTTAGGCTGTAGCACATATTTACATTTAAAAATGCATATTGAAGCTATATTATAGGAAATAAAAATTTGTGTCTTTTCTATCATTTCTACACTCAAGTGACATGATACAATAAATCTGAGCACAAAAAGGCTCTTACATTCAACTTTTTTAGCAGACAGTATGGTCTGATACAAAGATTTTTCACTTTTTAGTGAAAAATTGCATGCAATTTTAGTCTCAACAGGCTTATATTTGAACCACATGCTATCCTACAGAAGTAAAGAGATATATTATGTGAAATAAAACAGGTACAAAAGACATTGTTTAGTGCTTTTTATACAAATTTAGTGAGGTCTTTATTATGGACTTCAACTTTTATGTGCTATACTCCTAACATTTAACTTGATCCAAACAGGGCGTTAGACGAGGGTCATTTATTCAACACATTTTGCTCATATTGTCTGAGATAATCTTCTTTTCTTAAGATTCAGAGTTCACAAATGAGTAATACAACTGGATTAAAGCATAGAAACACAAAAATTGACACATGAAAATATGTCAGATAGAAAGTCAGAATGCCACTTGTGCATCAAAATTGAAAAAGCTATGAAATGCCTATTTTGACCATATAATGCTAAAATTGGTAATTTTTGCAGAAATTCTATCAAATAAAAATTTAAATCCTTTAGTTTTATGCTATTTGACAAATTGAAACCATCAAATCATTCAGGGAAGTTGATAAAGTACAGATTATATATTTCCTGATTTCACCTAATAGGATAGAAAAAGTTGACCAATCTTAAAAAAAACTTGGTATGACTTAAGCTTAATATATTATAAGACTGCTAACAAAGTTTCATAGCAATAGGATATATATTAAAGACAATATGATTAATTCTATATTCAACTTTGCGTGTTAAATTTAGACGTTAAAATTGAGAAATTTCAACTATCAACATTTGGGGCTTATAAAATTGAAATATTGCAAAAAAATACTTTTAAAATGCCTTAATATATAATATATTATGTATTTAAAGCAATAGAATACTCATTTGATATATCAGACTTAGCATATTTTTTTAAAAAGTCAAATTTATATGAGCCTGTGCCTGAAAATGGAGGTTTTTTAATGAAGGGGGCCTTACATGAAGATGTAATATTTTCCAGCAATTTTAAATTTGTGAAGCTTTTTGATTATAAATAATCCCTACACATGTATTCAATGTACTTTAAATGGAAAGAAAACTTACAAATAACATTTCATATTAGTTTAAAAGGGTCTTAGGCCAAGTAAGACTAACAATAACTTAGTGTCAATTTAGGCTGTAGCACATATTTACATTTAAAAATGCATATTGAAGCTATATTATAGGAAATAAAAATTTGTGTCTTTTCTATCATTTCTACACTCAAGTGACATGATACAATAAATCTGAGCACAAAAAGGCTCTTACATTCAACTTTTTTAGCAGACAGTATGGTCTGATACAAAGATTTTTCACTTTTTAGTGAAAAATTGCATGCAATTTTAGTCTCAACAGGCTTATATTTGAACCACATGCTATCCTACAGAAGTAAAGAGATATATTATGTGAAATAAAACAGGTACAAAAGACATTGTTTAGTGCTTTTTATACAAATTTAGTGAGGTCTTTATTATGGACTTCAACTTTTATGTGCTATACTCCTAACATTTAACTTGATCCAAACAGGGCGTTAGACGAGGGTCATTTATTCAACACATTTTGCTCATATTGTCTGAGATAATCTTCTTTTCTTAAGATTCAGAGTTCACAAATGAGTAATACAACTGGATTAAAGCATAGAAACACAAAAATTGACACATGAAAATATGTCAGATAGAAAGTCAGAATGCCACTTGTGCATCAAAATTGAAAAAGCTATGAAATGCCTATTTTGACCATATAATGCTAAAATTGGTAATTTTTGCAGAAATTCTATCAAATAAAAATTTAAATCCTTTAGTTTTATGCTATTTGACAAATTGAAACCATCAAATCATTCAGGGAAGTTGATAAAGTACAGATTATATATTTCCTGATTTCACCTAATAGGATAGAAAAAGTTGACCAATCTTAAAAAAAACTTGGTATGACTTAAGCTTAATATATTATAAGACTGCTAACAAAGTTTCATAGCAATAGGATATATATTAAAGACAATATGATTAATTCTATATTCAACTTTGCGTGTTAAATTTAGACGTTAAAATTGAGAAATTTCAACTATCAACATTTGGGGCTTATAAAATTGAAATATTGCAAAAAAATACTTTTAAAATGCCTTAATATATAATATATTATGTATTTAAAGCAATAGAATACTCATTTGATATATCAGACTTAGCATATTTTTTTAAAAAGTCAAATTTATATGAGCCTGTGCCTGAAAATGGAGGTTTTTTAATGAAGGGGGGCCTTACATGAAGATGTAATATTTTCCAGCAATTTTAAATTTGTGAAGCTTTTTGATTATAAATAATCCCTACACATGTATTCAATGTACTTTAAATGGAAAGAAAACTTACAAATAACATTTCATATTAGTTTAAAAGGGTCTTAGGCCAAGTAAGACTAACAATAACTTAGTGTCAATTTAGGCTGTAGCACATATTTACATTTAAAAATGCATATTGAAGCTATATTATAGGAAATAAAAATTTGTGTCTTTTCTATCATTTCTACACTCAAGTGACATGATACAATAAATCTGAGCACAAAAAGGCTCTTACATTCAACTTTTTTAGCAGACAGTATGGTCTGATACAAAGATTTTTCACTTTTTAGTGAAAAATTGCATGCAATTTTAGTCTCAACAGGCTTATATTTGAACCACATGCTATCCTACAGAAGTAAAGAGATATATTATGTGAAATAAAACAGGTACAAAAGACATTGTTTAGTGCTTTTTATACAAATTTAGTGAGGTCTTTATTATGGACTTCAACTTTTATGTGCTATACTCCTAACATTTAACTTGATCCAAACAGGGCGTTAGACGAGGGTCATTTATTCAACACATTTTGCTCATATTGTCTGAGATAATCTTCTTTTCTTAAGATTCAGAGTTCACAAATGAGTAATACAACTGGATTAAAGCATAGAAACACAAAAATTGACACATGAAAATATGTCAGATAGAAAGTCAGAATGCCACTTGTGCATCAAAATTGAAAAAGCTATGAAATGCCTATTTTGACCATATAATGCTAAAATTGGTAATTTTTGCAGAAATTCTATCAAATAAAAATTTAAATCCTTTAGTTTTATGCTATTTGACAAATTGAAACCATCAAATCATTCAGGGAAGTTGATAAAGTACAGATTATATATTTCCTGATTTCACCTAATAGGATAGAAAAAGTTGACCAATCTTAAAAAAAACTTGGTATGACTTAAGCTTAATATATTATAAGACTGCTAACAAAGTTTCATAGCAATAGGATATATATTAAAGACAATATGATTAATTCTATATTCAACTTTGCGTGTTAAATTTAGACGTTAAAATTGAGAAATTTCAACTATCAACATTTGGGGCTTATAAAATTGAAATATTGCAAAAAAATACTTTTAAAATGCCTTAATATATAATATATTATGTATTTAAAGCAATAGAATACTCATTTGATATATCAGACTTAGCATATTTTTTTAAAAAGTCAAATTTATATGAGCCTGTGCCTGAAAATGGAGGTTTTTTAATGAAGGGGGCCTTACATGAAGATGTAATATTTTCCAGCAATTTTAAATTTGTGAAGCTTTTTGATTATAAATAATCCCTACACATGTATTCAATGTACTTTAAATGGAAAGAAAACTTACAAATAACATTTCATATTAGTTTAAAAGGGTCTTAGGCCAAGTAAGACTAACAATAACTTAGTGTCAATTTAGGCTGTAGCACATATTTACATTTAAAAATGCATATTGAAGCTATATTATAGGAAATAAAAATTTGTGTCTTTTCTATCATTTCTACACTCAAGTGACATGATACAATAAATCTGAGCACAAAAAGGCTCTTACATTCAACTTTTTTAGCAGACAGTATGGTCTGATACAAAGATTTTTCACTTTTTAGTGAAAAATTGCATGCAATTTTAGTCTCAACAGGCTTATATTTGAACCACATGCTATCCTACAGAAGTAAAGAGATATATTATGTGAAATAAAACAGGTACAAAAGACATTGTTTAGTGCTTTTTATACAAATTTAGTGAGGTCTTTATTATGGACTTCAACTTTTATGTGCTATACTCCTAACATTTAACTTGATCCAAACAGGGCGTTAGACGAGGGTCATTTATTCAACACATTTTGCTCATATTGTCTGAGATAATCTTCTTTTCTTAAGATTCAGAGTTCACAAATGAGTAATACAACTGGATTAAAGCATAGAAACACAAAAATTGACACATGAAAATATGTCAGATAGAAAGTCAGAATGCCACTTGTGCATCAAAATTGAAAAAGCTATGAAATGCCTATTTTGACCATATAATGCTAAAATTGGTAATTTTTGCAGAAATTCTATCAAATAAAAATTTAAATCCTTTAGTTTTATGCTATTTGACAAATTGAAACCATCAAATCATTCAGGGAAGTTGATAAAGTACAGATTATATATTTCCTGATTTCACCTAATAGGATAGAAAAAGTTGACCAATCTTAAAAAAAACTTGGTATGACTTAAGCTTAATATATTATAAGACTGCTAACAAAGTTTCATAGCAATAGGATATATATTAAAGACAATATGATTAATTCTATATTCAACTTTGCGTGTTAAATTTAGACGTTAAAATTGAGAAATTTCAACTATCAACATTTGGGGCTTATAAAATTGAAATATTGCAAAAAAATACTTTTAAAATGCCTTAATATATAATATATTATGTATTTAAAGCAATAGAATACTCATTTGATATATCAGACTTAGCATATTTTTTTAAAAAGTCAAATTTATATGAGCCTGTGCCTGAAAATGGAGGTTTTTTAATGAAGGGGGCCTTACATGAAGATGTAATATTTTCCAGCAATTTTAAATTTGTGAAGCTTTTTGATTATAAATAATCCCTACACATGTATTCAATGTACTTTAAATGGAAAGAAAACTTACAAATAACATTTCATATTAGTTTAAAAGGGTCTTAGGCCAAGTAAGACTAACAATAACTTAGTGTCAATTTAGGCTGTAGCACATATTTACATTTAAAAATGCATATTGAAGCTATATTATAGGAAATAAAAATTTGTGTCTTTTCTATCATTTCTACACTCAAGTGACATGATACAATAAATCTGAGCACAAAAAGGCTCTTACATTCAACTTTTTTAGCAGACAGTATGGTCTGATACAAAGATTTTTCACTTTTTAGTGAAAAATTGCATGCAATTTTAGTCTCAACAGGCTTATATTTGAACCACATGCTATCCTACAGAAGTAAAGAGATATATTATGTGAAATAAAACAGGTACAAAAGACATTGTTTAGTGCTTTTTATACAAATTTAGTGAGGTCTTTATTATGGACTTCAACTTTTATGTGCTATACTCCTAACATTTAACTTGATCCAAACAGGGCGTTAGACGAGGGTCATTTATTCAACACATTTTGCTCATATTGTCTGAGATAATCTTCTTTTCTTAAGATTCAGAGTTCACAAATGAGTAATACAACTGGATTAAAGCATAGAAACACAAAAATTGACACATGAAAATATGTCAGATAGAAAGTCAGAATGCCACTTGTGCATCAAAATTGAAAAAGCTATGAAATGCCTATTTTGACCATATAATGCTAAAATTGGTAATTTTTGCAGAAATTCTATCAAATAAAAATTTAAATCCTTTAGTTTTATGCTATTTGACAAATTGAAACCATCAAATCATTCAGGGAAGTTGATAAAGTACAGATTATATATTTCCTGATTTCACCTAATAGGATAGAAAAAGTTGACCAATCTTAAAAAAAACTTGGTATGACTTAAGCTTAATATATTATAAGACTGCTAACAAAGTTTCATAGCAATAGGATATATATTAAAGACAATATGATTAATTCTATATTCAACTTTGCGTGTTAAATTTAGACGTTAAAATTGAGAAATTTCAACTATCAACATTTGGGGCTTATAAAATTGAAATATTGCAAAAAAATACTTTTAAAATGCCTTAATATATAATATATTATGTATTTAAAGCAATAGAATACTCATTTGATATATCAGACTTAGCATATTTTTTTAAAAAGTCAAATTTATATGAGCCTGTGCCTGAAAATGGAGGTTTTTTTAATGAAGGGGGCCTTACATGAAGATGTAATATTTTCCAGCAATTTTAAATTTGTGAAGCTTTTTGATTATAAATAATCCCTACACATGTATTCAATGTACTTTAAATGGAAAGAAAACTTACAAATAACATTTCATATTAGTTTAAAAGGGTCTTAGGCCAAGTAAGACTAACAATAACTTAGTGTCAATTTAGGCTGTAGCACATATTTACATTTAAAAATGCATATTGAAGCTATATTATAGGAAATAAAAATTTGTGTCTTTTCTATCATTTCTACACTCAAGTGACATGATACAATAAATCTGAGCACAAAAAGGCTCTTACATTCAACTTTTTTAGCAGACAGTATGGTCTGATACAAAGATTTTTCACTTTTTAGTGAAAAATTGCATGCAATTTTAGTCTCAACAGGCTTATATTTGAACCACATGCTATCCTACAGAAGTAAAGAGATATATTATGTGAAATAAAACAGGTACAAAAGACATTGTTTAGTGCTTTTTATACAAATTTAGTGAGGTCTTTATTATGGACTTCAACTTTTATGTGCTATACTCCTAACATTTAACTTGATCCAAACAGGGCGTTAGACGAGGGTCATTTATTCAACACATTTTGCTCATATTGTCTGAGATAATCTTCTTTTCTTAAGATTCAGAGTTCACAAATGAGTAATACAACTGGATTAAAGCATAGAAACACAAAAATTGACACATGAAAATATGTCAGATAGAAAGTCAGAATGCCACTTGTGCATCAAAATTGAAAAAGCTATGAAATGCCTATTTTGACCATATAATGCTAAAATTGGTAATTTTTGCAGAAATTCTATCAAATAAAAATTTAAATCCTTTAGTTTTATGCTATTTGACAAATTGAAACCATCAAATCATTCAGGGAAGTTGATAAAGTACAGATTATATATTTCCTGATTTCACCTAATAGGATAGAAAAAGTTGACCAATCTTAAAAAAAACTTGGTATGACTTAAGCTTAATATATTATAAGACTGCTAACAAAGTTTCATAGCAATAGGATATATATTAAAGACAATATGATTAATTCTATATTCAACTTTGCGTGTTAAATTTAGACGTTAAAATTGAGAAATTTCAACTATCAACATTTGGGGCTTATAAAATTGAAATATTGCAAAAAAATACTTTTAAAATGCCTTAATATATAATATATTATGTATTTAAAGCAATAGAATACTCATTTG
>NC_092348.1:2371746-2544984 GCF_963676685.1 Mytilus edulis
GTCTGTCCAAAGTCAGGAGCCTGTAGTTCATCGGTTGTTGTTGGTTCATGGTTGTCATATATTTTTTTTCGTAAACTGTTTCGTTATAAATTAGGTCATCGCAATTGAATTGTGTCATATTTTCATGTTGAGGCCTTTTTTAGCCGACCTTTTGGTATTAGTTTTTCTCATTGTTGAAGGCCTTACGGTTTCCGATAATTGCTTACATCCACTTAATTTGGACTTTGAGGGATGGTTGTCTCATTGACAATCATACCACATCTCCTTCCTTTATATAGGTCATCGTGCGGGCAATGAGCAAAACTCATATCGCATAGCAACCTGTTAAAGGCTCCCAAGTAAAATTTGTAAAACAATTCAGACAAAAAATCTAACGGGCGGACTTACAAATATATGTATAAAACAAAAAACAAATATAACATAGAGCAACAAATGACAACCACTAAAATACAGGCTCCTGACTTGGGACATGCACACACACACACAATGTTGGAAGGTTCAACATATTTCCTGGTGCCGAATTTTCCATAACCTTGTACAATGGTATAACAACACAACATTAGAACAAGCTATTGAAATCAGTCCAACGGGGCTCATCAGATCGATAAAAAACATAGAAATAACTAACAAAAACACAAGTGTCAAAAGGTACGATTATCAGAGTACTCTCAGCTGACAAATCCTATAAATAAGACTAAAAAAAAAATGTACCTAACCAACATTAAAAAACTAATGTGTTGTCTTAGATGAAGCGAATCAACGAAGACACGATACGTATCTGACACTTAGTGATTGTAACAAGCACGATTTAGAAGATACACACTTTGAAGCCTTCGAATCTTCTATTGGGAGTGTTTATATAAAGATGATTGGTGCATTTGAAACTGTAGCTGTTCAACCTCTTGCTAAAATCAATGACTTTGAGTTGAAAGCAGTTTTCGATACATGGGCTAATGTAACTGTGTCTGTTTGTTTTTCTCACACAATGTTTTCAATTTAATGAACTTCCATGCAACTGTCATACAAGTGGGGGGTTTAGCTAGCTATAAAACCAGGTTTAATTCATTATGTTCTACAACCGCCGTGATCATGCTGCTCTTACAATGTTTGTGTCTTTTCAAGGTTCCTAAAAACCTTTAACTGAGCACACATAAAAGGTAAAAATGTAAAAACAATTGGGATACAGCAGTCAACATTGTGTTATAATCTTAATCACAATAAATACAAGTAACTATTTAATCAAAGAAAAACAAAAACAAAAATTCATACAAAAATGGAAGACAAGAATACAATAATGACAATAACTCAATGGCACAAAAATACCAAGCCGCACCAAAACTATACTATTTAATGTTAGAAATAAACAAAGACAAATAAAGAGAACACTATAACACGTAATTAAAAAGATAAACAACGTTCGTACCCAGAAGCTACACATGAAGACCATCATGTTTTATTTCTGAAGTAAATACAGAAAAGTTATCAGCAAGAAAACTTCATCTCATGAGACGTTCTTTGTTTTAATGGTTTACATATAGGAAGTATAAAGACGACTATCACTGTAAAGGTGTCAGCACCAATTCAACTGATCAGCACAAAAAACATTGTAACTGTTAACAAAAACAACTCTTAACAAATGAATTGCCATAAGTAAAGCTTTTGATAAAAAATTAAAATACATTGAAACCAAATTTTGCAGTCATGATTTTGCATTTTAATTTTTGGTTAATGTGCTTCACCTTATTTTCATTATTTCTCAACAGAAAACCAGAGTGTTTTTAATGGCATGTTACTTTCGGTCTCTCAGCTGTCACTAATTAATTCAAAATTGAGATTTTGAAGGGTGATTCATAATCATGTACACATAGGGTATATATATGTATATACAATGTCGAGTGGGAAAATGGTATGCAAAAAACAAACGTACAACAAATTTCCAGAAGATCAAGGCAAACAACTTGATACTGATTCAACGATGCAACCGCCATGTAACCGCCAAATATAATCAAAATTGTCCAACAAAAATAATAACGAATATTTTTTTGTGTCAGAACATCAACACTCGAAAGCGACCAACTGCTGAACAACAAATACACGAATGGGGTTAATTTGAAATAATTCTTATATGATTTTCATATCTACAAATACATAAATTGTTTTGGTTTATTATAAGTTTTTTCACTTGGTTTACATATCGATAAACTACCGAAACTACTTTCACTGTGATCTATTCATGCGCTTTACACATGTGATCCAGTGGGTATTAAGCGAATTGAGATTGAAAAACAAACTACATATTTGTATGTGGCACTCACACCATATCTATCTACATATTTGTTTAAGCATAGAAACAAAAAATAATGCATTTAAGCTTGGAAAATGTATTAAATTTAGATCAAATAAATTTCCGCGAAATATCATAAGTGATCTTATCGCGTTAACGTCATGGCAAACATGACGTGCTACAATGGAGAAACGTTCAATCTTAAGAGTATTTCGTTACTTGTTTGCTTCAAATTCGGAAAATATCTCATTAAAAGATGCTACAATGGAGAAACTTTCAATCTTAAGAGTATTTCGTTACTTGTTCGCTTCCAATTCGGAAAATATCTCATTAAAAGATGGTTTTTGAGGTATGTGCCATTTCATTTTAGATTCAATTGCATTATAATCGCACATTTATGGATTTCAGAAAGTCAATATGGCGGCTAGCTACTTAGTTACGACAAGTCTATTGTGCATTAGATTGTAAATAAAAGCCAATGAGATGATAAGGCTAATTGAAAATTGTGAATTTTCTGCAAAGAATTATAAGGATTCAACACATTTTTTCTAGAGGTTATTTATGTGTAAACTCACTTTCTGCAAACTTTCTATAAAAAATTCCTCGGACTTTTATTTAGTTTGTGAGTTAATACTCCCAGTTAACACACCAATAACCTTTAGAAAAAATGTGTTCAATCTTATAATACGCAATTTTGGATCAAAATCAAACTTTTTTCGTAAGAAAACTATTATTATTTACCACCAAATTGTCATGAAGAAATGGAAGGAGAAAAACAGATTTGTTTTTGAAAATTGCAATGTAGTAGAATACTTCAAAGGTTATGAAAATCATAGAAATTATTAGTTTGTTAAAAGTAAGACCCTTTTTAAAAATGGAAAGGCTCCAGTGATAAGTTGAGGGATGTAATAAAACAAAAATGTTTATTACACCAATTAAACTGCACTTAATTGACCGATTATAAATTAATAAACCTATCATTCTATTTACATTTCATATTAATTTAAAGCATTATATCTCTATTGTTCAGTCTTTAATTTTCTATACACCTGATAAAGTGTTGGTGTATTCCTCTTTTTTTTTTTTTTTTTTTTTTTTTTTATTCTCATCTGGTCCAAATGTTGTTTTCATCACTCGACATCCGTCGTCATCTGTCGTCATCCGTCATCCGTCTCCGTCCGTTGTCCGTTTACATAAATCTTCTCCTCAGACGCTACTGGAACAAACTTCACCAGCTTAGTCTCAATCATCATTGGGATATCTTTAAACAAAATTTCCGATGACCCTGACTGGCAACCAAGATGGTTGTCATGACTATAAGTAGAACATATAGTTGTGTCTAGTATTATGACGAAGAGAGAAAATCTGACAGAACAGAACTTTTCACAATGTTGAGCACCACCTATTAAGACAAGCCTTGCAAAAGTTCCTTATATGAACAATCATATATGCTTGTAGTAGTAGTCATGTTCAGCATAAGCCGATATCGGAACCGAAACCAGAAATAGTAGTGAGGTAAATTTTTATGAATCTATCAAAAAAGCAAACTTAAAATTCAACCATTTTTGAATACGGAAATGCAAGTAATATATAATTTAAGATGATGATGCAATTTTATGATGTAAATAATTAATCATGAAGCAGGTATCGACGTTCGGAAATGGCCGCACATATTGTTACACTAAGGTCAGTATCGTTCCGATTTTTTCAATTATAAAGAGAACATATTATTGTAAAAGTTTTCATTCGTCTTACGTATATCTATTTTATAGTCATTTTATAAATTTACTGCTTGCAAAAGAAATAAATTACTCTAAATAATAAGGATGTTCATATCCCAGGCAGAAAACCTAGCCGTATTGGGTACAACTTTTGGAACTTTTTGTCATCAGTGCTCTTCAACTTTGTACTTGTTTTGGCTTTCGAACTTATTTCATCTGAGCGTCACTTGTTATTCTTGTGTGGACGAAGCGCACGTCTGGCGGAATAAATTTCAAACCTGGTACCTTTTGTGAGCTATTATTTGTGCGTTTCTCTGTCCTATATGTTCTCCCATTTATTTGTATTGTAGTCCTGTCATGTAATGTTGTCATTTTAATGTTTTATTTAACATTGCCAAAAAAGCGGGAGGTTTGGCATGCCACAATACCAGGTTCATTCCACCAATTTCTTTCTTAAAATGTTCTGTACCAAATAAGGAAAATGGCGATGTGTGTGTTTCATTTTAATGTTGTGTTTCTGTTGTGTCGTTGTTCTCCTCTTATATTTGTTGCGTTTCCCTCAGTTTTAGTTTTTAGTAACCCGGATTTGTTTTGGTTTTTTTTCTCAATTGATTTATGAGTTTTGAATACTAATGTTGCCTTTATTTGATGAAAAAATTCATGAATAGCTTAATAAATTAAAGTTTTGCTAACATCAAATATCAAAGCCATTTGTTCAAATGTAGGGTATAATCAAAACCATTTAAAGTTTATTTTGCTAGCTTATACGCACTGCTCTTATACTCTCATTTATGCATTTTTATTCTTAATTGTATATAACTTGCGTTATTATGTTTAACACATGTTTAATATTTAATACTCGTTGAATTTCACTTTTCTTTTCAGATAGATTCATTTAAATTGTTGAATTTAAGTAATACTCCATCTAACGTAGACAAATTTCACATACTATAATAGAGTAACAGGGTTGCATAAATTAAACATATAAACATTTATCTTTTACCTCACAGCTTTTCTTGATTTCGGTATCGGATTATGTTTCGGTATCGGTTTCAGTGTCAGTATCGGCATATGGTGAACATGTCGATTAAGTGTGTTGCCACCATTTTTTACGTACAAACTGATAAATTGTAAAATATTGATTTTTATTAAGAAGGTTGTGTTTTCATCTATATGTGTATATATTGGCATAAAATAGAATATCTATTAATTTTGCCTCTGTGTATGATTTGAAAATATTACATACTTTGAAATCTCAAATATAATTGGATACACGTCCATATCTAAAACTCTAAATCTAAATGTATTTCGAACTTCAGTATTTTGCAGAAGACGTTACTACTAAAGTTTTAAAAAACTTGTGTCTGATACCATTCGTAATTTGAACAATAAATTATGCTTAAATTACCATTTTCGATGTTCCCTTCCATAAAGTCCATAATCACATGGCAAAATCAAATAAGAAAACGCATCAAAAACGAATGGACAAGAAATGTCATATTCCTGACTTGGTAAAGGCATATTCAAATGTAGATTATGGTGGGTTGTGGTTAATAAATGGTTTATAAGAATTAACTGTTGACAGAGAATTTATTTTGTTTTTTGAAATATCAAGGGTTTACTCATATGCGTATATTGCCAAATCAGTATTTAGTCCATTTATTATTATCGACCTAGCCGGACAATATGAGTAAATTTGTATATGCATGTTTTATTTTAATTCTTGTTTAAATACACAGCTGCTCGTTCTCCAAACCAAAATCGGCACAAGTCACTCACTTGCATTTTTTATTTTTGAAAAATTAGATGAGACTTATATAAAACGTCTGAATGATAGTCTGAATGATAGTCAACGATTTTTTCCCATGAGGGCGCTGGATCGTTACGAGAAACAATACATATACACAATAAATAAATTATATAAACGCCTAAAAAAGTGTACACAACAACACCAAATACAATAAAAAGGTAACTATAAATTTAATTATTTACGAATATTTCGGATAAAAGATATCCTTCCTCAGTCAGATTATGATGTTAAATGAATTATCTTTAAGTTTTCTCAGATTTAACTATTACAATCTTGAAATTTATCCAATAAAAAAGTCAAACCGAACATCAGTTCAGACGCTTGTACCTTTCAAAAAAATGTTAAAAATGACATAGTCTATATGGCTTATTACAACAGGAAGTTCAAATGTATGCTTTAAATACAGATAAGAATCTGCGATATGAACTAGCACAATTCTAAAAGTTTAACGTGAACGACATTTATGATGGTACAAGAATGATTGCGTCAAAAAAAAAACCAAATAGACAGCACTGAACGATCTAAATTTATAAATATTTCAAATTAACAGAGTAAAGTAGGTAGCTACAACAGAGTCTGAGTATTTAAACATCGCGAACAAACAGTCGTAATAATTTGATAGCAAGTTTTAACTAAGTATAATTAGAAGAACGTGGCTTGGTACATTCGTAAATTTTACGGACGCCATCACGAGTTTGTTGGCCGTTATGGAATAACCGTTTCACAAAATGATATCGGATATGTTCCTTACGTCGTAACTACATTCCCCTTCCCTTTCATGAATGTGACCTACCGAATTAGACTATTTACCGGATTTGTTATCACATAAGCAACACGACGGGTACCACATGTGGAGCACCTGAGATCACCCCTAGTTTTTGGTGGGTTGTGTTGTTTATTCTTTAATTTTCTATGTTGTGTCGTGTGTACTATTGTGTGTCGGTTTGTCTTTTCATTTTAAGCCATAGGGTTGTCAGTTTGTTATAGAGTGATGAGTTTGACTGTCCCTTTGGTATTTGTCGTCCCTCTTTTACATCCCTAAAAAAATAAGCAATTTAAGTTGGTGTCTTCAACAAGTTTATTTGATAGATGAGTAAGGTACAGAAATAGAAACAGAGACTGTACATGTTATATGCTGATGACATTGTAATTTTATCCAATTCAGCAAAAGGACTACACAAGATATTAAATAAACTTCATGATTTTTGCAATGATTGTTGCTTAAATATAAATAATAACAAAACTAAAGTGTTGATATCCAACAAGGTGGGCAGACATATCTCTCAAAAATTTAATTTCAACAAAGATGGGCTGGAGTTTGAATCTAATTATAAATATTTAGGTATCCAATTTAATGCATATATTCTTTTTCATATGCTCAGAATGATTTATACCAAAGAGCCTTAAAAGCATACTTATAAATACTTATTGATTCATAATAGGATTAAACACATTTTTTCTAGAGGTTATTGATGTGTAAACCGGGGCGATTAACTCACAAACTGAATAAAAGTCCGATGAACTTTTCATGTTGCTGCTGACATCTAGTTATTAGACTGGTGCATGCTATACTGAAGAGAATCAACATTAAAAAAGTTCTTTAATGCAAGACATCAATAAATTATCAAATCACGCATATTGTTTGCTGTTTGATTTCCTTGCGTTATCATCAGGTTTGCGGGGTTTGGACTTGAACATGTAGTATGTAGTTTGCTAATAGTAATAGTTTGTACACTGGCGCTGGTCAGACTGATGAGTATCAACATTTAAAAATATATCATCTTTTCATGACCCGCTTTTCTCTTCAGACAACCTACAGAAACTACCAATTGGTTAACCTGAGCTTTGGTTGTAAAAACGTGCTTTAAAAGATGCGCAAGCGGCAGCACTGGTGTTGTGTGGTGAAAAGGCAGATTTTTTTAAGTGATTTTATTCATACTCACTGCATATTATTATAAAACCCCACAAAATATTTACCAATTATAAATACACATCACAAAGATGCCACAAAAGAACATAAAAAAGAATTATAGATAAAGGGGGTTAAATCAAATATATTACAATGTTATTATTTTGCAATCTTATAAGAAAACGTAATGCACAGTAGGATAAACAGTTAATGTATTACATGTTACGCGATAAAATGAAATGCTTCAGTAGAGGTTTCTCAACATCTTACGAACGGACGAAACTCGACGAACGTATCGTTATGGAGCAGTCATTGTGTGCAGTAAAACATTTCTAACGATATTGTAGCGTGTTTAAAGACAACAACAAACAATTATATACTGTTTTTGCAACCTTGCAGTTTATTGTTGTGGTTAAAGATTAGTGTTCTGATTGATTTTCTGTTGTTGAATGTTACGTATTCATACGTTGAGTTTCGTTTGTTTACATGTCAAATATATGCGTTTGATTTATCTCCCTTACCCATTAAAAAGAACATTATTTTTCTAAAGTCGTTGTTAAAAAAATCTTTTAAAAAATGAACGGAAAAAAGTTAACAAATCAACAAACGACAACCACTGAATTAGTCTCCTCACTTGTAACAGGTACAGTTTGTGACACTACAACATGAGAACAAACTACACAAATCAGTTGATGAAGGCTTAACTGATCAGATGGATATAAATAAACGTCTCATTGGCAATCATACCACATCTTCCTTTTTATATACTAAATCATCTGACAAAAAGACAGATATATGATGTTAATTTTTAAGAGAGTGTAAGAGTAGCTTGATTTTTGTGAATTTCTATGAATTTTGTGTCTTTTTTTTCTGTAGTTTAATCTAAGGTATATGTTCAGCTTTATTGAATAATGAAAATGTACGTATACAGGACTGATAATGATTAACCAAACAGGAAAATTGATTTCCCAGAAGGTGCATTTATTGTGACGTGAAAAAGGTTTTAATTTCAATGTTGAAGGATTTTTAAAATATACTTTTATCTTTTAAAGGGATAACAAGATTCTTCGGAAAGTATTAGACAAAAAATATGCTTTTCAAATTTCGGTAACAATCTTTGTTTCCAAAAATGAAAAACAACACGACTATTATCACTGAACTAGCTCACTTTTTTGTTTAAATGAAGCAAGCATTCGGCGCGATATTTTCTCGTTGTGTTTAAGACCCATCAGCTGTTTTCTGCTCTTTGAAAAGGATTTCTTTTTTTTTGTTTTTGGGGGGGGGTCTCAGTAATTGACATATTAAAAGTTGCACTCGATAAATCGTAAATTAATAGTTTTGTGTATTCGAATTGTTTTAAAAACATGTCATAAAAGTTCAACGAAAAACAATTATATAAAAAACAAGGAGAAATATATTAATACTAATGTGTATACGCCTTTACTATAATAAATTCATACAAAAAGAGAAATAAGAATGGCCATGAAATCAAAACAAGCCAAAGGCCAAACAATATACATTACTAAACATCATTTACAAGTCAACTGGCTTTGTTTATTTAAACATTTATTTCAAAATTTTCCTTTATTTATCTTCTTGCAAATTTAGCTTGTAAATAAATTATTTAAGGCGAAGAGGTGCACATTTGGATTTAAGAAGTTTGGGACAACAAAGTTATCTCGGATGCGAGGATTTTTTTTTGTCAAGTTAAAAACCTGCTTATTCATAGAGGCGTACAGTCAAAGATCTATTTTACCACGTTTTTGCCCTGGAATTTTCACCTTTAATTTGAGCTTAAATAAGTTTTAAAACAGTTTATTGCCTCTCCCATCCCAACAAAAATACAGTTCTGAGACTATTTACGGTCAATAGAATATTTCTAAAACTCAGAATGGTTTAAAAAAAAACCTGCATGTATGTTTTTGTTTGGTTTTGTTTTGATAATGCGGAAGACATTTCTAACGGAAGTTCACAGCCGATAGTCCAAACTTAATGAATAAATAAGCGCTCCCTCTTTTTTCGTTACGGCAAGTTACGTCAAGTTAGGGCGATTTTCGTTCGTTCGTAAGATGTTGAGAAACCTCTAGTAGGAGAAACTGTTCATAATTTACTTGTTCCGCGATGAAATTATGTGCCTCAGTATGATAAACAGATAATGTTTCACATGTTCTGCGTTGACATTATGTGCCTCAGCAGAATGAACAGTTACATTTTACATATTCCGAGATGAAATAATGTGCCTCAGTACTAAGGATTCACTTTTTCTGCGTTGCAATTATGTGCCTCAGTAGAATAAACAGTTAATGTTTCACATGTTCTGCGTTGCAATCATGTGCCTCAGTAGGATAATTAGTTAATGTATCACATGTTCCGCGTTGCAATTATGTGTCTTAGTAGGATGAACAGTTAATGTTTCACATGTTCTGCGATGACATTATATGCCTCAGAAGAATAAACAGTTAAATTTTACATATTCCGAGATAAAATAATGTGCCTCAGTACTAAGGATTCACATTTTCCGCGATGCAATTATGTGTCTTAGTAGGATAAACAGATAATGTATCACATGTTCTGTGATGACATTATGTGCCTCAGCAGAATAAACAGTTAAGTTTTACATATTCCGAGATGAAATAATGTGCCTCAGTACTAAGGATTCATATTGTCTGCGTTGCAATTATGTGTCTCAGTAGAATAAACAGTTGATGTATCACATGTTCCGCGATGAAATTAGTTGCCTCTGTAGGATAAACAGTTAATATTTTACATGTTCTGTGTTGAAATTATGTGTCTCATTAGGATTAACAAGGAATGTATCACATGTTCCACGTTCCAATTATGTGTCTCAAGAATAAACAGTTGATGTATCACATGTTCCGCGATGAAATTATGTGCCTCAAAAGAATAGACCGTTAAATATGTACATGTTCCGTGTTGAAATTATGTGTCTCATTAGGATTAACAAGGAATGTATCACATGTTCCGCGTTGCAATTATGTGTCTCAGTAGAATAAACAGTTGATGTATCACATGTTCCGCGATGAAATCAGTTGCCTCTGTAGAATAAACAGTTAATACTTTACTTGTTCCGCGATGAAATTATGTGCCTCAGAAGAATAGACCGTCAAATATTTACATGTTCCGCAATGAATGTATGTGCCTCAGTAGGATAAACAGTTAATGTTTCACATGTTCTGCGTTGCAATAATATGTCTTAGTAGGATGAACAGTGAATGTTTTACATGTTCGGCGATGAAATTATGTGCCTCAGAAGAAAAAACAGTTAAATTTAACATGTTCCGCGATGACATTATGTGCCTCAGTAGGATAAACAGTTTATATTCTACTTGTTCCGCGATGAAATTATGTGCCTCAGTAGGTTAAACAGTTAGTGTTTCACATGTTCCACGTTAAAATTATGTGTCTCAGTAGGATAAACAGTTAATGTTTCACATGTTCCACGATGGAAATATGTGCCTCAGTAAGATATACAGTTAGTATTTTACATGTTCTGCGATGACATTATGTGCCTCAGTAGGATAGACAGTTAATGTTTCATATGTTCCACGATGACATAAAGTGCCTCAGTAGGATAAACAGTAAATGTTTTACATGTTCCGCAATAAACTTATGTGCCTCAGTATGATAAACAGTTAATGTATCACATGTTTCGCGATGAACTGATGTGCCTCAATAAGATAAACAGTTTATTTTGCACATGTTCCGCGATAAACGTAAGTGTTTTAGTAGGGTACGTAAATAGTTAATGTTCCACATGTTCCGCGGAGAACTTAAGTGCTTTAATATGGTAATGTTTTCAGCTCTTCAACTTTATACTTGTTGAGGCTTTCTAACTATTTTGATCCTAGCGTCTCGTCTGAGTGTTATGGAGACGAAACGCGCGTCTGGCGTATTAAATTATAAGCCTGGTACCTTTAATAACTAATTTGAAATTCATAATAAGTGGTTTATGTTACATTTGCTTTCGTGTTCAATATGGTATTTCGTGCAATGTTATTTCAATGTCTGTGTATCTCTATCGATAAAACTTATTTTTTTGTCCAAGAAAAACTATATTTTCATTTTCAACTTTTGGTACTGATTATTGGTAGAAAATCTTTAATGTATAAATTAGTTTATATTCGAGTATTTCGAAGAGTTTGACAGGAGATATTTTCCATTCACTATTTTTACAAGAGTAATCGTTATAAAAACTAGTATTCAATAATAGATAAATTTCAATTGATATATAAAAATGAAGTAAGCATTGAGTCATCTGAATGGACAAACAATGCAGTAAATGAAAGTTTAAAATAATGTGTGTTCAAGATTTGGAGGAGGATCTTATATGTCAGCTTAAAGGAACTGTCAAAACTTCGGCATGTAACTATTTGTCAGTTTCAACGATAAAACATTGCACTAAACAGTTTCTTATCTGGCCGAATTTAACGTTGAACTAGCTGGTATCAATCCTCACAACATGGCATATTTACATGATTCTCTTCCTGAATGATAAGTAATGTCTAAAAGGAAGTATTCCAAGTAAACTATGAACTTTCAACTATATAAGGTCTCGATTTAGATAGTAATTTTATAATTGATACTTGAAGGATGGTTTGCAAATTTGTTGTCATCCTTATTCAAATATCTACCGTTGCGGGGCAAATTGCGTCAAAATACCAAATTTCTAGAGGTAAGATTTGAAACATTACATTCCAGATATATTGAAATAAGTTTCGTGTTTTCTGACAAATTGTTGATTAATATAAAAAGATGTTGATGTGTACGTCAAAAAGACAATATTCTATCATCTTAAAGTAACATCCATATACTAGAAAACTTATCTTTTTCTAATATATATATAACATTCAGTAAAAGAGGCTTCACTGGGATACGGAACCACTAAGTGACGTCTGTACAATATAATGTATGACTGACATTTATAATCGAATATCATTTCTTTCAATATTAACATACCAATTGAAAAGCGAATACTTTTTGTGAATAGACGTGCTCTCATTTAAAGACAGACTGTTGAATTATATTTTTATTTCTGTAACTGATTAGTTATAAAGTTTGGTTTATTTATTCATCGCCGAAATAAAATTAAAGATTTTTAGATCCTTACATGATTCTCATATTGATCAAATAGAGATATTGAAATTTAATTATCTTATATAATAATGCAATTATATTAATTTTGAAGCTTTAGAGTTCAGTTTAAAAAAAATGTTCTTTAACTAAACTGGGGGAAATAATATCTTTTGAGGTGATTTGTAGTTAATATGTGTTTTTGTTGTTGTTGTTTATTAAATTGATTTCTCTAAATTCCTATATGATAAGTTATTAAAAATACCAGGATTGTAATTTAGTCCATCAGACGCGCGTTTCGTCTACATAAGACTCATCAGTGACACTCAGATCAAAATAGTTATAAAGCCAAACAAGAACAAAGTTAAAGAGCATTGAGGACCCAAAATTCCCAAAAGTTGTGCCAAATACGGCTTAGGTAATCTATTCCCGGGATGAGAAAATTACCTAGGTTTCATGGTAACACACAATAGTTATATTAATATTCTTTTTATCAGGTAACAACAGCCAAAAAACTCACTGAAATTGTTTTACCTTACTTAGAAATAAATCTATTTGTATATAAGTGCCAGATAAAGCTGGTAAATTAGAATTGATAGAACATAAAAGAAAAGAATAGAATTGTTATCTGATTAGTTGTAAAAGTATAAAGTAAGACCTTAGACCCTGCTAGGCGTGAACTCATTAAAAGATCACACCAGGTCAAAGAGTAAAATATTTTAAATAGCATTCATGTAAAATTGAAACATTCTGAAAAACTTAAATTCGGAAGGCTTTTTGATTTCACTAGATAATTGAAAATAAGGCTCCTAAAATTTACTAGCGTAAAACAATTCAAACAGGAAAACAACGGTTTTATCCATCTAACAAAAACAACAACATTATGTATCTGTCACAATATCCAGTACAGACATTGCTATCTGGAAGAAACAGCATTTTCATCAAGAAGAATATAATGCCAAACAATGATCTTACCTCGAAGCCTTATTTGATATCAACTATACATCACACATTCTCAAATTTTGTTACCTAGAATAGTTGGTGATTTATTCTAAAGGAATCATTACATAGTTTTTAATGTGTGTTTCTATGCCGTTATACAAATATGTCAACATTCAACCTTTTCCCAACAGATATATCCACCATATCACCATATCCGACAACCGGACCAGATTACAAATTTCTACTGGGAAAATTACAAACACAAAATCATGGGCAGACATCCCAATCTGGAAGGGAACGAAGATTGTCACCATATAAACCATTCCCCCCTGATCTACTGCCAACATTAGGTCCATATTTGACTCCAGGACCAGGCTACACATATCCTACTGGCAGAAACCGACTAACACAATATCCAGGTCAGACATATCCACCACCGTACATGACACCAGGACCAGGATACACATATCCACCAGGGAAAGTACCAACACAATATCCAGGTCAGACATATCCACCAGGTCTGGCTCCTACTTTGTCACCATATAAACCATTCCCACCTGATCTACTGCCAACATTAGGTCCATATTTGACCCCAGGACCAGGCTACACATATCCTCCGGGAAAGGACCCAACTCAGTATCCAGGACAAACCTACCAACCTGGAAAGGAGCCAACTTTATCACCATACAAACCTTTCCCACCATTGTTCTGGCCTGCTATATTTCCTTATCTGACACCAGGACCAGGTTATACAATACCACCAGGAAAGGTCCCCCCAACACTGTATCCAGGACAGATTCTACCAATACCAACACAGTATCCAGGACAGTTTCCTATGCTGTCACCATACATACCATTCCCACCAGGATATTTTCCAACAGCTTTATGGTACAGTACACCTGGACCAGGAGTAACGTATTTTCCTGGAAAAGTACCAACACAGTATCCAGGTCAGACATATCCACCAGGACAGGCTCCAACTGTGCCTCCATACAAACAATATCCATCAAATTACTGGCCGCTTGATTGGTTTTTCTATAAACCATTCCCACCTGATCTAAGGCCAACATTAGGTCCATATTTGACTCCAGGACCAGGCTACACATATCCTCCCGGGAAAGTACCAACTCAGTATCCAGGCCAAACATATCCACCAGGTCTGGCTCCAACATTGTCACCATATAAACCATTCCCACCTGATCTACTGCCAACATATTTGACTCCAGGACCAGGCTACACATATCCTCCCGGGAAAGTACCACCAACCAGTTTTCCAGGAGAAATACCAACTCTTCCTCCATACCAACCATTCCCTAAAGGACTAGAACCAACAATGTCACCATACCGAACACCTGGACCAGGCTATACATATCCACCAGGCAGAGTTCCCACACAGTATCCAGGCCAAACGTTTGCACCTGGTAAAGCACCAACATTGAGACCGTACCTTCCCTTCCCATTAGGATTGGGACCAACACCTGGATCAACGAATGCTCCAACCAAGAAGCCTTATTTAATGATAACTACAGCCATACCTGGTATCAGCACTCACCAAAGTTTTGGGGTACACGGATGTATGTATTTTAGAATAGATTATCTACTTATATTACCCCTAAGTATGTTTTATAGGTATTATTTCATAGTTTTTCAATGAGATAATACTATGATATTGTTCTAGTTCTGTAATCTCAAAAGATGATTTAATTATAGTTTTGATTTATTTTATTTCAAAAAGAACAATGTAAGTGGAACAAAAACAATTATGGGTCACAGTACAGCCTTCAACAATGGAAAAGTTTCATACCGTATAGTCGACTATAAAAGGTCCCAACATGAAAATATAAAACAATTTTAACGAGAAAACTAACGGCCTAAAAAAAAAAACAATTTACGAAAAACAAATACGGTAGATATGATACCACTGAACTACATGCTCCTGACTTGAGACAGACACATAGAGAATAAGCCGGATTAAACAATTTTGTGAGTCCTGGACCCTTTCGCTAATCGTGAACAGTGGCATAAGAACACCACAAGAACAAACTGTAAAAATTAGTCGCAATTAGATTAACTTAAAAGATCGGTACGACGCTCTAAAAACATGTAACAACTAACATAAAACAATATACAAAGAAAAATAATATCTTCAGTTTATAAAAAGCAGATCTTAATCAAAATAACATTTTTCTTTGAAATAAACTAGTTTTTGTATGTTATGTAAATGCAATACCAAGAGAGTGTGAACTTGTGTGCATGCGTGTGTGATTGTACTTTTCAAATTTTCGTTTTAACGTTGATATTCATATAATATTATAGTATATTTACAATATTTTAAAATAGTCAATTATTTCATATTTGTTTTATTCATCAAAACTGTAAACACCCTAGTCAGGTGGTGATGTAAAAGGATTTTCAAAGCTTGACTACTGAAAGAAAAGCAAAAGAAACAAACATATGTTATGCATGCTTAAAAGATAGTTCAAAAGCTATAATCTAATCATGTTCTCTCAGACTTAAGTATCAATCAGTACACATCAAACGGATTTAGTGTAAAGAAGTCCAAACAGTCTGAAAAATATTAGTAAATGGTATTGACAAAATGTAGAATAATGATACTGTATACAATACATAGCAATATGAATTTTGTTTTGTTATAATGTTTCGAAACAAATGTTAGTACCGATAAAAACAATTTTTAAATGATATTTTAAGAATAATTTTTATTCATAGGATTTAAAATGAATTAGGACACGAAAACAAGTTATTCATAGTTTATATTACTCCGTTTCCTCGAAATACCAACTTCAACAAACTATTATATAAAATAGCATACACATGTTACAATGATATGGAACAAGAATAAATAGGTAACTACATAACAAAGAAAGAGGAGTAAAGAATTCTAATTTGAAAATAACGCAAATAATAAAAAAAAAAAAGAAGAAGAATAAAAGTATCAAAGAAATTAAGAAAAATAAAAGTAAAATCACAGTAATACCGAACTCTGATTAAAATTCAAACGGAAGGTCCCTAATCAAATGACAAAATCAAAAGCTTAAACACATCAAACGAATGGATGACAACCGTCAAATTCCAGACTTGATACAGGCATATTCTTATGTACAAAATACAATTAAATACTACACACATGTCCAGATGAAATGCAACAAGTGAATAACAGTTATACTTGTAAATCTCTTGAATCTTTGAGATCACTGCTAGTTTTTGGTGGGGTTCGTGTTGCTTATTCTTTAGTTTTCTATGTTGTGTCATGTGTAATATTGTGTGTCTGTCATGCATGTTAATATTATAGTGTGTAATATTAGATAAAAATCACAGAGCTCAGTCTGTGTTCCTTGTTATATAAAAGGTGTTTTGGTTAACTGGTGGTATAGACATAGGCTTCCATTGCGATCCACATCAGGTATCCCTGGCCACATGTTTTCCTTTTTGTAATATTGAGAATTGTTCGAAATAGGTAATAGTATACGTACAGGGATACAATGAACATTATACCCATATGTAAAAATTAAGATAATTCTAAATACATGTTCATAGAAAATTAAATTTATTTAAAAGGATAATAATGAGATAAACTGGAATGGTCCTGGACCCGACTGATATTCAATTATATGTTTATACGGTCATCTGTGGTGTGTGAATGTTAATGGAATCCTTCTCCGATTTCTGGACCACCATATTACTAGTGACAAAACCCGAATGTTCGATGATCTTTAATTTCTACCAATGATTGGCCGTAAATATGCTGACATTCCAATTTTCAATAACTGTTTCTCAAAATAACAGTAAAATACAAAAAAAAACTATATGTCCAATAACAGCTAACAAGAAAAAAGACAATAACAGCTAAAAGCAAATACATTTTCAGAATAACAGATAGCAAATAATTAAATTGCTCTATAGCAGCATATCAGTTAAACCCCTTGCCCCATCGTAAGTTGTAGTATCGTTGGCGTATATATCTCATCTCATTTTGATCACGAACATAGGCAGATTGTACCATTAACACTGTTTTTCTCAATTCCATATTTTGTTTGTTTTAAAGATTTTGGAAGCCATTGTTGAGATGACGCGCTGCCATAATATTTCAATCGTTCTTCAATTCAAAATTAATCATTACCATTATTTGTAAAATAAAAACATGCAGGATTCTCTATTCTTGAAACCTAAATGTGTAGGTCAATTATTATATATGTGAAAATAGGTTCAATATCAGCCCAAGAGCCGCATGGCTCGAGGGCTGACACTGACCGAGGGCTAATAATACATGCGATATGAAAAGTGACATGTTATAATCTTTTTATCATATACTTCAGCAATGCAAAAAAATAATAGATTCATATACTAGTATTTATCCTTTTACATGGTTCCCAAATAAAAGTTCAAAGAGTGAAAGTTCACGGACGTTGGACCCCAAATTTAGAATATTCGATATGAAATCTTTCTATCATATGCCTGAACAAAGAAGAAAAACATTTTAATATAGACGAATCGACGAAATAATAATTCAACAATATACAACTTTTTTTTAAAGTAACTTTCTAAACTATGTTTGAAACTGTTAAAAATACATTTATTTGATAATTTGTTTGTTTTTTTGGTTTGTTTTTTATTATTATTATTTTACACAAAATACTTTCTAGTATCCAAATAATTGTTTTGTACACTACTATGTAATGTTTTTCACAGAAAACGTAACATTGAGGTGTATTTTCCGGAATTTGCCGAGTATCACCGGAATGCCATGATGTCAAAATTTTATGAAAATTAAACGAGCCAAATTAATTTTAGTGATGGTGTTGGGTACCACCTTAAGTCTAAGTATATGATAAGTAACAACATCAAAAGATATGTTTGATTAACAAAAAAACCTAGGAGTACTCTTCAGAATCTAAATGGACTGTATATATATATATATATGGGTTGCATCAATGTTCGTACACCTGTTGAATAATCTACATTGTTTAGAAAGTTTTCACGACGATTTGGTGTACATTAAATATTTCAAAGAATGTATGAGATAAATGAACAGCACATTCTCTTTAAGCTGGGGTCACACATTCACGATGTTTACTGTCGTCCTTGACAGGACCATTCCCGATTAAAATTTATTAAAAGTCTGATCAAGATCCTATGAATCGTGGATGGAAATTAAACCTTTAATAAAAATTTGTAAAAAAAAAATTAATCACGACAACAATCAGATATTGTTCAGGAAGCGTCGATATTCAACCGTTTCCAAGCGAATTTATCCCGATAATCCCGTTCTAAATCCGCTTCTAATCCGATTTGTATCTTTCGCCAGGTAAAATTCGACCGAGTCTGTCACGATTGCGTCCCGATTCTACCGAATGTAACCCGACAGAGATCAGATAGTGACAAGGCAGTGAACCGACGCTGACGGAAGTTATCCGTTCGAAAACTGTCGGCATACTCGGGATGAGCAGGTACTGTCGGAACGTAATCCTATCACGGTCCTCTCTATCGCATTGCAAACGGCTTTGTCTGGTCTCAGTCGTATTGTATTCTGTAATTGTCGGGACTCTGACGTGGGTACCATTGACGAATTTAATACTAATAACGGGACTGTTTCGGAACGGTTTCGTCAAAAACGGTTCGCAATCGACAAGATCTGGATGCAATCTGGACTCAATCGGCAGAAAAACAGCAATGAAAAATTTCTCTAGATCATTCCAGTTCCACAGGACACCGTCCCGAATACTTTTAGTACACATAACATTGTTATGAATTCGATCCGATACAGCAGAATCTGTCACGACATAGGTACGATTGTAATCCGACTAGACAAAATCGGCTGATTTTCCCCGAATGTTACGGGACGCACCTAACTGTCGGGGTGCTTTGCCGAACTATTCGGACCCTTCCCGACCAGTAGGAATCTGTTACGAACTAAAACGACTGCGTTCAGACAATAATAGGACATTCCAGATAATTGAGGATACTAATCCGACTTTTTCACTTTTCGTGTTGTATCGCTGTCTGATCTCAAACGGGAGCAATAAACGACAATGTGTGAACCCCGCATTATATATATGTATTTGTTTATTTTCGTTGCCACATAAAAGTAAGATTAATTGATATTAATTATCACCTTCATAAAATGTTCTTTTAAAATTCGGTAAGTGTGATTTAACGATGTTAAAAATTCATTAATTGCAAAAGATCACAAAATCAAATCAACAAAAACAAAGACGTACAGACGTTACGCGCGATGTTTGTACCTCATTGAAAAATCGGTGTAGTTGACATAATGCAAGTCCAAAATATTTTATTTGGTGATATCATATTCGTTGCTATTGTAGGCATTTTGAACAAAAATGTTGTTTTTTTAAATAAAAAAGAAAAATATTTGTTGAAACTATGTTTTATGCTGCATGCGACAAGCTTCAGTTTCGAAAAACCGCTATTTTTAGGCTGTCCCGCGTAACATATTTCATTTATTGTAACCACTAAACTGTGATTTTCTTCTAAACTATTTAATATTTTGAGAAACGTTTTTTTCCATTATTTAACACAGAGGTTCCTTCATTTTTTATTCATTTTTTATGACGTTCTGATGACGTCATAGAAAAAAAAAGTGTTCCATCCTACAAGGGCAAATCTGTCCCACGGGAGAAAATAAATTGGTATTCCAGATTTGAGAATCAAAAACATTTATCTAAAAAGAAAAAGGTTAGTATTCGTATTTACTACATGAATGTTATTTTGCTTAATTTTATGAATTTAAAAACAAATATCCTGAAAAATGATATATGGTAATTTATGAGAGATTTATCAAAGGCTTACAAGGTTGTCGCACCGCCATTTTTTGACGTAAAAACGAACTCAACTCAAATTTACGTCAATTGTTTGCTTATCAGAGCTCTTATAATGGTAGAATTTTATTATTTTTCAAAATGTTGTTTTTCTTAATTTTTCAAAAATCTAAAGTACATCAATTTTCGATAAGTAGTTAAAACGCGTCGTCGATTTTGCGGAGTCTTACAAGAATGTCGCACATGCTTAAAACCAACGTTTCAGTCGAAGTTTTGGTTTGAACGTTACGAAATATTCGCGACGTTATGTTACGCTTACATGTACGAACATCGCGCGTAACGTCACAACATTTCAATCCTTGTGTCTATAATGAGTTTAAGAAATTACGAATACTATTTTATTGAAATTAGTTACTAAACATTCAGAAATCATTTGAAAGACGAGAATGTGTCTCCCTCGTGTATACCTTTGATTTGTTGTCTTGATTTAAACTTGTGTCAGAATTCAACGTTTGTTTATTAGTTTATTAAAGAAAAGTCAGCCGCAGAAGACTGCGTAGCAGGAGCATATTATACACAATATAAATCAGAACATATTTCATAATACATACAGTATACATTTTTAAATTATACATCTTCAGAGATAAATCTTTGTTTATTGCAATTTCAAATCAGACAAGCATCTTTTCTATCTTTTGAATAAAAATTGACAGCTTAGACAGCACATTATTATTACAATATTTAAGCATGCCCAGTACTTTAGTAACATTTGGATATTTTAAATAATATGGAGGTATGAACTTCCCCCTTAAATCTTTAACTTTATAATTGGTACATAAAATTGAGAATGGAAATGGGGAATGTGTCAAAGAGACAACAACCCGACCAAATAAAAAAACAACAGCAGAAGGTCACCAACAGGTCTTCAATGTAGCGTGAAATTCCCGCACCCGGAGGCGTCCTTCAGCTGGCCCCTAAACAAATATATACTAGTTCAGTGATAATGAACGCCATAATAATTTCCAAATTGTACACAAGAAATTAAAATTAAAATAATACATATATAGTGGTACACATCCCCAAGACCAGCTTTACAAAGTGTACAAATTCTCTCATTTCGTGGTACATTTCTCCATCTTCCTGTTTCAATGGGAATCTTTGTATTACATACCCTTAATTTACATGTGCTAGGTATTGTATTTTCAATTATTTATTGGCCTCCGTAATCTCCGAAGAGACATTGATTGTCGAAATGCACATAAGGCGTAGTTTTCTTTTTATCAATTAATATTGTATTTTCCATGCATAATCCATACAACATCTGACAATTTTGCACAATCATATTGTTGACCTTGACTGTTTATCGAATTGTATTATATATTTATGACGTGGGTCGGTATTTATACATCCCGCCATTGTGCTATGGTCAATTTTAAGTGCTTGTCTTTCATTTTATCTATTTACTTTGTCTATATGTCGTTTTGTGATTCTTTGTTGAAACATTGTTTCTATTTTATTTTTATAGTGATTAAGGTTAAATTACAATGTTGACTACTGTTCCCCAGTTTTTGACGTTTTTAACTACATTGTCTGTTTGGTTTTTTTTTTGCCCACACATTGTTGTCAATGTAATGGATTTTTTTTTTTGCGACTGTCATACAAGTGAGAGGTTTAGTTAACTATAAAACCCGGTTTATTCAACAATTTTCTACATAAGGTAATTATTGTACCATGTCAGGAAAATGACAGTTGTTTTCCATTCGTTAGATCTGTTGCTGATTTTACCATTTGATAAGGGACTTCCTTAGAGTTCGGCATTTTGTTTTATAACAAATTGTCCGACCTTGTCATGCGTACAGAAAGGAATTTACAATATGCATTGCAGTAAACGATTACCCTGTCAATGCGCTCTGTCTTGCTCTTTTAGGGAGTTCATGCGAATCCCTCTGTAATTTACCTTGATTTGTCTCTACATAATAGATATACATGATTTAAGAAGTTCATGTGATTCCCTCTGTTTTTTACCTTGATTTGTATCTACATAATCGATATACATGATTTAAAGAGTTCATTCGAATCCCTCTGGTTTTTACCTTGATATGTCTCTACATAATCGATATACAGGATTTTAGGAGTTCATGTGATTCTCTCTGTTTTTTACCTTGATTTGTCTCTACTTAATCGATATACATGTTTTAAGGAGTTCATGTGATTCCTTCTGTTTTACCTTGACTTGTCTCTACATAATCCATATACATGATTTTAGGGGTTCATGCAATTCCCTCTGACTTCAACCTTGATTTGTCTCTACATTAATAGATATATATGATTTAAGGAGTTTATGCGATTCCCTCTGTTTTTTACCTTGACTTGTCTCTACATAATCGATATACATGATTTTAGGAGTTCGTGCAATTCCCTCTGTTTTTTACCTTGATTTGTCTCTACGTAATCGATATACATAATTTTAGGAGTTCATGCAATTCCCTTTGTTTTTTACCTTGATTTGTCTCTACATAATCGATATATATGATTTTAGGAGTTCATGCAATGCCCTCTGTATTTTACCCTGGTTTGTCTCTACATAATCCATATACATGATTTTAGAGGTTCATGCATTTCCTTCTGTTTTTTAGCTTGACTTGTCTCTATATAATAGATATACACGATTTTAGGAGTTCATGCAATTCCCTCTGTTTTTTTTACCTTGATTTGTCTCTACATAATCGATATATATGATTTAAGGAGTTCATGTGACTCCCTCTGTTTTTTTTACCCTGATTTGTCTCTAAATAATCGATATACATGATTTAAGGAGTCCATGTGTTTCCCTTTGTTTTTCCTTGATTTGTCTCTACATTATTGATATGCATGATTTTAGGAGTTCATGTGATTCCCTCTGGGTTTTTCTTACCTTGATTTGTCTCTACATAATCGATATACATGATTTTATTAGTTCATGTGATTCCTTCTGTTTTTACCTTGATTTGTCTCTATATAATAGATATACATGATTTTAGGAGTTCATGCAATTACCTCTGTTTTTACCTTGATTTATCTGCACATAATAGATATACATGAATTTAGGAGTTCGTGCAATTCCCACTATTTTTACCTTGATTTATCTCTACATAATCGATATACATGATTTTAGGAGTTCATGTGATTCCCTCTGTTTATACCTTGATTTGTCTCTACATAATCGATATATATGATTTTAGGAGTTCATTCAATTCCCTCTGTTTTTTACCTTGATTTGTCTCTACATAATCAATATACATGATTTAAGGAGTTCATGCGATTCCCTCTGGTTTTTTACCTTGATTTGTCTATACATAAGAAATATACATGATTTAAGGAGTTCATGCAATTCCTTCTGTTTTTTACCTTGATTTGACTCTACATAACGGATATACATGATTTAAGGAGTTCGTGCAATTCCCTCTTTTGTGACCCTGATTTGTCTCTTCATAATTGATATACACGATTTTAGGTGTTCATGTGATTCCCTCTGTTTTTTACCTTGACTTATCTCTACATAATCGATATACATGATTTTATGAGTTCATGCACTTCATTCTGTTTTTACCTTGATTTGTCTCTACATAATCGATATACATGATTTAGGGAGTTCACGTGATTCCCTCTGTTTTTTACCTTGATTTGTCTCTACATATTAGATATACATGATTTTAGGTGTTCATGTGATTCCCTCTGTTTTTACTTTGATTTGTCTCAACATAATAGATATACATGATTTTCGGATTTCATGCAATTCTCTCTGTTTTTTACCTTCAATTGTCTCTACATTATCAATATACATGATTTAAGGAGTTCATGCGAGACCCTCTGTTTTTTTTACCTTGATTTGTCTCTACATAATCGATATACATGATTTAAGGAGTTCATGCGATTCCCTCTGTTTTTTACCTTGATTTGTCTCTACATAATCGATATACATGATTAATAGAGATCATGTGATTCTCTCTGGGTTTTATACCTTGATTTGTCTGTACATGATCGATATACATATTTTAAGAAGTTCAAGCAATTCCCTCTGTTTTTTACCTTGATTTGTCTCTTCATAATAGATATACATGATTTAAGGAGTTAATTCGATTCTCTCTGGGTTTTTTTACCCTGATTTGTCTCAACATAATCGATATACATGATTTAAGGAGTTTATGTTATTCCCTCAGGGTTTTTTTACCTTGATTTGTCTCTACATAATCGATATACATGATTTAAGGAATTCATGCGATTCTGTGGGTTTTTTTTACCATTGATTTGTCTCTACATAATAGATATACATGATTTAAGGAGTACATGTGATTCCCTCTGGATTTTTTTTACCTTGATTTGTCTCTTCATAATAGATATACATGATTTAAGGAGTTCATGCGATTCCCTCTGGGTTTTTTTACCTTGATTTGTCTCTACATAATCGATATACATGATTTAAGGAGTTAATGCGATTCCCTCTGTTTTTTACCTTCACTTGTATCTACATATTCGATATACATGATTTAAGGAGTTCATGTGATTCCCTCTGTTTTTTACCTTCACTTGTCTCTACATAATCGATATACATGATTTAAGGAGTTCATGCGATTCTCTCTGGATTTTTTAACCTTGATTTGTCTCTACATAATAGATATACATGATTTAAGGAGTTCATGTAATTCCCTCTGTTTTTTACCTTGATTTGTCACTACATAATAGCTATATATGATTTAAGTAGTTCATGTGATTTTCTCTGGGGTTTTTGTACCTTGATTTGTCTCTATATAATCTATATTCATGAATTGAGAAGTTCGTGTGATTCCCTCTGTTTTCACCTTCACTTGTATCTACATAATCGATATACATGATTTTAGGAGTTCATGCATTTTCCTCTGTTTTTTAACCTTGATTTGTCTCTACATAATAGATATACATGATTTAAGGACTTCGTGTTATTCCCTCTGTTTTACCTTGATTTGTCTCTACATGATCAATATACATGATTTGAGAAGTTCGTGTGATTCCCTCTGTTTTTACCTTGATTTGTCTCTATATAATAGATATACATGATTTTAGGTGTTCATGCGATTCCCTCTGTTTTTACCTTGATTTGTCTCTACATGATCAATATACATGATTTGAGAAGTTCGTGTGATTCCCTCTGTTTTTATCTTGATTTGTCTCTATATAATCGATATACAGGATTTAAGGAGTTCATGCGATTCCCTCTGTTTTTTTCCTTGATTTGTCTCTATATAATAGATATACTTGATTTGGACATCAGTAATCTACTGCTGCAATATTCTTAAACTTCAAAATTGATTTTAAATTTCATTTTGCATTTTATTTAAGCGCAATTGGTGACTCTTATATAGACGAAACGTACTTCTGAGGCTACGAATTTACCTCATGGTATATTTTACAGTTTATACAAGGGTAATATGTTCACAAAGAACAAAATGTATGTTTTCATATAGATATAGCAAGATTTGGTATGAGTGCCAATGATACAACTCTCCATCCCAGTAACAATTTATAAATGTATACCATTATAGGTCAAGATATGGTCTACAACAAGGAGCATTGGCTCTCACCGAACAGCAAGCTATAAAGGGCCCCAAAAATCACCAGTGTAAAACCATTCAAACGTGAAAACCAACGGTCTAATCTATATAAAAACGAGAAACGAGAAACACTTATGAACTACATAAACAGACGACAACCGCTGTACATCAGATTCCTGACTTAGAACAGGTGCAAACATTTGAAAAAATTGGGGTGCAATATCAGGGAGACAATATCTTCCTAATATAAGTAAAATGCTCACAGTACATTCTTCAGCTATGAACTACACAGCAGAGAAAAGAGTGAAGAATTAGGTCAAATACTAGTAAATCTTATGCTATAGATACATCAGTCAAAAGAAGTATCCTAAATGTCAGATAAATATATTTCAGATAAAGTGTCAACAGAATCTTCCCTGATATTGCCGTCATATGAAACATTCCAACCAGATCTTCCCTTTACGGCTTTTTTTAAACCGCTAGGTCCATATACACGTATGACTTTAAAACCCGGGACAGTAACATCGCTGTATACAGAATTAGGTCGACCGCCAACAGTAGGTTCAGTTCTAAATTTGACTCCTAAACAAGAGCACATTACTCCAAACAGAAAAGTGCTAACTGAGTATCTAGTAACCTTCCCTCCCTCAGGAAAAGAACCATCAATGCAAACATATAAACCATTCCCCCCAGATCTAGATCTAACCTTGTTGCCAACAGTTATTCCATATGCGACTCCAGGAGGGAACATGTATCGAATAGAAAAAGTACCAACACCGTATCCAGTAACCCTAACATCCCCTCCACCAGGAAAAGATCCAGCAGTTGGTTACACATATTCCCAACCTGATTTTGTGCCAACATTTCGTCAATATGCGACTCCAGGAATATTGAACCTTTATCCAAAAGAAAAAGTACCAACTCCGTACCCAGTAGTCGTAACCTCCACTCCTCCCGGAAAAGAACCATCAATGCAAACATATAAACCATTCCACCCAGATTTGTTGCCAACATCAGCTGCATATTGGACCCCAGCAATAGAATACACTTATCCACCACCTAAGAAGAAGCCGACTTATTACAGAGCTAATGTAAAATCTACCACCAAACCTGCTATCATCACTGGCCAAGGAGGAAATGGAAAGACTAATGTAAAATCTACCACCAAACCTGCTATCATCAGTGGCCAAGGAGGAAATGGAAAGACTAATGTAAAATCTACCACCAAACCTGCTATCATCACTGGCCAAGGAGGAAATCGAAAGACTAATGTAAAATCTACCACCAAACCTGCTATCATCACTGGCCAAGGAGGAAATGGAGGTATATATTTTATATTTTTGTCCCTAATTATATTACCTTAAACAATTCTTATTTTTATAAAGAACTGATTTTATTGTTTTTCGATGCGATACATGTATGATACCATTTCAGTCTTGATACCTAAAATAATACATTTATGATATTTTTTAATAATGCAAAGTTTACAAGAACACCAAGCAATAAAAAAGTGATAAATAATAACAGTTCTATGGGTAAGTTGTTTGTACAAACAATGATCGTTTAATCGCAGAAAGCATTTTACTAACCATTCAAGTTGGTTCTAGTCTTATGGATGTAGTGTTCTGTAGGAAGATCTGCATCTTTTTGTCATTCATCTGAATTATTTTTACCTGATTTTGTTGGTATCTTTTCCTACAAACTATTATCCTGTAACAGAACTCGGTTTCTTGTTAACGTTACTTCGTAAATCTTACTGATTATTAACTTGTCAATGAATTTAGCCTCAAATTGAAAGATTAATACTTATATTATCATGTCTTCTACCTGATATGGTTCTTCAACAGACTTGACGGGAAGAGCTGAAAATAGTCTATGGTAATCCAAAGTTAAAAGGTCCAAATGATGCTGAAACAAATATTATAATATATCATAGTCTTCGTTTGTAAATTTTCTTTTTATTTCGGTTTAACTCATATTTCAATTTATAACAGGCAATTACTTTTAGAATAGGATACTAGTAGCGAAAAAGCTCTCTTGTTTACAGAATTATATAAAGATCGATAATGTGATGCAAGTATGTGCTTTTCTGACATTAAAACAGACTATTTGTGGATATTCACGTGCATCTTACATACCTAATGATCTTACTGCAGACCCATTGCATCCATTTCATCATCTTTGTAAAATTCTTGAATAAGAGTTAAACTTCGAAATCATTTGAATTTAGAATAAAAATGCGTTTTTTTATGAAAATGGAAATTGGAGAATAGCACAGGTTTTTAGTTTCTTGTTGTTTCTCAGTATTATTGTTGCTTATTATAAGAATCGACAGAAATAAAAGAAGAAACACATTATCGCATTGAATTATGATACCAGTTATTAAATAGGCAGGTAAATACAGGGCAGATACATAACTGACAGAGTTCTGATAAAAAAAAATATTGCTGTTTATTATAAATCAGGTATGTAAAAAAGCTAATTTCACATATCTTTTTTTTCAGCAATGAAAACGTCAACAAAACATCAACTAAATGACCGATTAATTATATGGAAATAAAACCAAAATATGTATATTTTTATCTTAGAAAAGATTAACAAAATGTCAACGTTTTATGATATATAAAATGATAAATTCTGTTTTAAAGGTTTTAAAGGTGTATGTATCTTCGCGAGTGTGTCCTACAAACAAGGCCAGCAATGGTATGACTCGTGTAGCTCTATCTGTGTTTGTGAAGATGCGTCTACGGGATCTTACAAATGTCAACCCAGGTAATTTTTATAATCCTGGTACCTTTGATAAGTATTATGACTTAGAGGTTTGAAGGATTTATTTCCTTATTTTTTTATAAATCATATTTTCAGGCAACAGTAGTATACCGCTGTTCAAAAGTCATACATCAGAGAAAACAAATCCTGGTTACAAACCTAAATCGAGGGGCACACATCAACTATATGACGAAAACAACGAAAGAACAGAAAAACTAAAGTGCTACAAAAAAAACAAACGACATTGTTCATGTATCCTATTTCAAAGTAAAAAATATTTTTTAGTTTATTTTTTTCCATCACTGAAATGTGAAAATTCTGTTAAAAAAATCTGCAGCATTCTGTTCAACGGTAATATCTATCAATTCATTTTACAAAATCACCAGGTACAAATAAAAAGAATAGAGTTGCGCTTCCAATGGTGTCCTACATCTCAAAGTCACTTTGAGGTCTTCAACAAGCAGCAGAAACTCTAAGCTAATCAATTTTGAAACCAACTTTGTAAGATTTAATGAGATTCTTAAACAAGTTTTGATAGATGTCCATAATGAAACTATATATATTAAACAAATCATCCGACTGAACGTATCGACAAATTGTAAACTGTTTTATTTAGTATCATATAGTTTATTAAAATAAAAAGGAGTAGGTCCGGTAAGGACCGATTTTGGCCTCAAATTTTAGGTTCATCTGACAAAAGATTTTGACCACTTTTTACACAATTAAGTGTCTATTTAATTTAGTTCAATAAGTCATGTGAAAGATTTTAACTGATTTAGTCATTAAAAACGACCCGATTCTATCTCAAATATGAAAAATCTAACAAATGTACCGACAAATTTCACTTTTTAGATAGTTTTTGTCAAAAATGAAAGTGGCCGCATCCGTGTTCATCCTCAACCTTTATATATGGTATGTATTATCATCAAATACAACTTAAATTTAAATATTAAGGATGAACACGAATGCGGCAACTTTCATTTTACACGGAGACCGTCTAAAATTTAAATAAAATGCTAGAATTGGGACGTTTTCATTAATTTTCATTGAGTATGTTTGTTTTGTTCATGCATCGTTGACAATGTAATGGAATTTGATGCGACTGTCATACAAGTGAGAGGTTTAGCTAGCTATAAAACCAGGTTCAATCCACCATTTTCTACATTAGAAAATGCCTGTACCAAGTCAGGAATATGACAGTTGTTATCCATTCGTTTGATGTGTTTGGACTTTTGATTTTGCCTTTTGATTTTTGATTTATCTTTTTGAATTTTCCTCGGAGTTCAGTATTTTTGTGTTTTTACTTTTTAGCATGACTTAATGGTGCTAGTACCCGATGTATGTCCATTGTATTGTCAAAAAAAGCCTATATCTATGTAGCAGAAGCATTTTACTGTCCAATGAATAACTTATAGTTTACATTTCAACAATTTTGTAAAACTGTTATATTTTGGGACCAAAAAGGGGTCTTACTGAACCTACTCCTTTACTGATCTTCTATTTGATATGAATTACAAATCAAGACAGAGGGACATTCAACTCAATAAGTCGAATATAAACTATCAACGCCATGGTTAAAAGAAAAAAGACAAACAAACAAACAATAGTACACAAAACAGAACATAGTAAACTAACACTGAACAATACGAATAGTGCATTCTAGGCTTTTTTCTAAAGTTTAGTTCGCACTAGTAAACGGGTTGATTTTTCTTTCATGTTTTGTTGTGGTCTAACAATTTTATTCTTTCTATCTATATACAACATTAGCACAACAGTAATGCTTTACAATTAAATGTCGATTTTTTTAATTCCATTTCAGGAGTTCTAGAAAAATAATTACCAAAAAGTTGCATTATGGTACCTGATGCTAAAACTTTCATTTTATTTCAGATGTTCAAAGAATGATTTACAATTTAATGTCGACGTTTTTAATTTCTTGTCAGGAGTTCGAAGAATGATGGTGTTCCAATAGGTTGCTTTATGGTACTTGATGCTAAAGATTTAATTTTATTTCAGATGTTCAAAGAATGATGGTGTACCAAAAGGTTGCTCTATGGTACCTGATCCCAAAGATCCACTGTGTTGTCAAATACCCGACTGTTCTTTTGCTTTACCAGATATATTCCCCACACCAAGCAATCGTATAACAAAGGTTCGAATATTGTTTACGTCTGTTCTAATGTTATGACCCCTTTGAATCACAAAAGGGGTTCATGTACAATCAAAAACTGACTCGAGTTTAAAATTCCATTCGAACTGCGGGAAAAAAATATTTTCTGCTAAATTTTGCACCTTCTCATAGTTTTAGTGTTGCGGCATCGGCAATCTCATTACATCTTTTTATCTTGATATAACTTATCGCTTTAAAGTCATTTTGGAATATCAAATTTAGATACTATTTTAACTTAAGGTGGTTTATAAATACTTGGAAATGTTCGGTGCGATTTTTATACCAGTACACTATTACAAAACGTTGATCCAACCTGGTGGTAATGACCGGGATAAATATCTATATATCTATATATATTCAACATAGAGGGCCTCGGACGCACGATATATGGAACATATATAAATACATATCGTGTGTCCGAAGTCCTCGATTTACCTTCATCAACTCAAAAATTTAAGAGCAAATGACATTCTTACATGTCTTACACGAATAAAGAAAAATGGAAATTATAATGATATATTCTTGGTTATTGACCGTTTGAGACAAACAAAACAATCCATCATGACATTAACCTAGTCACTATAAAGAATGTAAGGAACGAATGTAACATAATCAGCTGTCAGATACCTGTAGATTCATGCATTCACTCCCCAATAACCTACTTATACTTAAATATTATCATGAACAATTGCTTGTATGTATTATATGCTTGTTAATATGCTTTTATTTTTATGTTGATAGTTAGCACCAACAACATTAGATTGGTTTGCAGAACCCATCATTATCATCGCACTTTCAATATTGGCATCAGTTATGTTGATAGCAGGAATTGCTCTTATTGTGCAATATTTTCGCTTGAGGAAAAAACTGCCAAAAGCAACAACCTATTTACCTGCAGACAAACTGAAAGTTAAAAGAAATATTGAAAACTACGAGACAACAGACATGAAACACAAGTTAATTTTCATCGACGAGATATAATAAAGATAACTCATTATAATGTTTCGTTTCTTAATAAAATATACTGGTTACTTTTCATGTGCAGTGGAAAACGTCTCAATTCAGAATATGATGTGCAATTAAATTAAATATTTAATATCATATCTCTGTCTTCTGTGGAATTAAAGAATTTATAGTTAATCACATCAATCCATTTAGAATAAACAGAATACAAAAGCCTATGAAAATCAACTGAAATCCATACAGAGCGCGAACTGCGCTATGACAGTGTATGCGAGTTACATAACTTACTACATCCCCCGCACTACAAAATGCAAAAAGTCTGAAAAGACCAATTTTTGTCTGAGTTTGCATTATCTTTAAAAATTCTTAACATAGTATGAATTTTTCTAAAAGGTTCTTGATTTGTTTTCATAAACAAGTGTCATGACAGTTTTGTCTTAAAATTCATCGACACTTTCGGCATTACCTGATAAGAGTCTTGTTTAGTCTTGGCTGTCTTAAATTTGTCTCGATCAGTCTTGACATATTCTTGACATTCCTAATATTGTCTGAATATGTCTTGACATATTCTTGACAGTCTTAAAGCTGTCTGAATATATCTCGACAAATTCTTGACAGTCTTAAAGATGTCTTGACACGATCTCAACAGTATAAATTTAGACTGAAATATGTACAACACATTCTGCACTGTTTATGAATTTCTATTGCTGTTATATACTCATTTTTTAGTATCGGTAAAATAAACTTTGAAGAATCAAGGATTAATTTTGTATGGTACATGTAAGATACCCTTTGGTTCATTACAAGGCCGTAACTAGGCATCTTATTTTAGTGAGGCAAAATAATTTAGCCGAGCGAAGCGAGGCGAAAAATTTTTTTGAAGGGTATGAAATGAATGGTGGAAAATCCTGCATTCTAGGAATTTTTAGTGAGTTTGATAATGTTTTGAATTTGAACACTTTTTATATAATTTTTCATATTTTAAGACTTTTACGCACACCAAATTTTTAACAACTTTATTTAAATTTATATGTAAGATAATCATCCAGACATCAATGATTTGAGTCTGCTGCCAGAACATAGAACAAACATCGATTCAGTAGAGTTTGCTAAATTTTTCTATTGCCGGTTCAGTCAAATCGTTCCAGAATCATAATTTGGTATGCTGATATCCTTATCGCGATGAACATGGAGCATGGCAAGACCGCACAATCTCTCGCCACTCATGCATGCTCTTTTCCAAGTTTTCAATCGGTCAGTCAGGGCAGTCTGTGTTTCTAATGGTAGCACAATCATTATCATCAACACAATGATCAATGTCTTCTTCCAATTCCTTCTCCATCAGCAATTCGGTAGCAGCATCGGTAGTAACAGTTTTGTTTGCAAAAGGAATTAAGCTTTCCTGTAAGCACCATCATACAGTCGCAGTTACAAAATATTAAACTCGCTTTTATGCTGACAAAGAGTAGACAAATTAGGGATAGAATTAGATAAGATACATGTATATGATTCTATCTATAGAGTAAGTATATATGATATGGGTACAGGGGAATTGGAATGGAGTTTTTTATGTTTGCATGTAGGTCCGTAGGTCCGTAATTTCAAATTATTTCTGGAAATAGTTGGTGGTATTTTAGTTCCAGAATCTATAAATTTAGGGGTTAGGGGTTGGGGGTGTCCGTTTTCGAAACCCCGAATATAAAGAAACGAAATTCCGTAGTCCCCAATAAGTAAAGACAAAACCCTGTGTTAAAGGTTCTGCCATTCCTCAATAATATCAAATTGGAATATGAAATATTCTTTCAATTTTTAAGGTTAAAGAAACATGGATAAAAACTAATCTATGCATGTTTCATATTATTTATATTTTATTTATCTGTAAAGAGAAATATTAAAGTACTGCCCCTTGCGATGCCCAGTGCTTGATTTGTCAAAAGTTGGTGAAACGGAGAAATGAATATGCAGACAGGACTGCCCCCTTCCGAAGACCAGTACTTGATTTGTCAGTCTACTTATCGTTTTTTGGATTGTTCTAATGAAGTTACATGCAATATTCAGACTCTATTAACAAAATAAACTAGTTTACTAGAATTATTCCTTCTTTACCTTCAGTGTCGCTTTTCCTTTTTCTGCAAGAGCCTGTTTTTTAACTAGAGATCCATGATGACTATTGTTACTAGGCTAATGTAATCGAGAAACATCACCCGTTGAGATGATGAGTTATATATCCAGGAAGAAAAGTTTAAAAGGAATGATGACAAGTTATAGAAATTAAGGTTGAGACAGAACAACAAATGACCATTACATTAATATATATATAAGTCTGAAAATTACACCAAACAGTGTTAGAGTTAGATTTTATACTGACAAATTTTTGTCCGTCCCTCAGCGGGATTCGATCTCACACCTTTGATACACTACAGCACCAATCGCTTAGCCTCATGTCCAGCGCTCTAGACCACTCGACCACATCCGCTATATGCCGACCACATCCGCTATATATATATATATATATATATATATTGTATAAAAAAAAAATCAGTGTCGAATTTTTAGTGAGGCAATTGCCTCACTTGCCTCAAGGGTAGTTACGGCCTTGGGTTCACCTATGTGGGAACACCCCCAATGACCGCCAATGTAATTTAATTTTCATTTACGTTCTATTAATTGTTTAATTATTTGTTTTCGCCTGGAATATATGTCAAACTTACTGACAAACAGCATCTAGATTTGTGCCGTTCGAATAAATTGCCAGTCAAATTTACTACACTAAAATGGATGAATTGAGGCAGTTTTAAAATGTGACCACTTGTCTCCTTTGGACCCTACAATTCATCCTATGCATGTGTGTGGCTGAAAAGGGGGCTTTCGTTTGTGACAAAGAATGTGTTCCCAACTTGATTCAAAATCTTATTCACAACCAAAAACATTTTTATTCTAAATTGAGTGTTGAATTCCATAATTTTTAATGAAAACTAAATATTTGTGACAATTTCCATCTGATTTTTTTTGTCAAGAAATCATAGAACAAACAAAAATGTTTAGATCTATATTATGCATGTCTGTTTGAGATCCATTTCATAAGACCAATAATGTCTATAGAAATCATTGATGGGACCCTTTATAAATACAGTTTTCTATTATTCCCGGAGTTATCAGATAATAATTTTCTATTTATCTTTGGGAAATTATTTTTAAAAAATGTATATAAAAATATTTCACCTCATAATTTTGAAGAAAATCCATTTTAATTCATTTTTTTTAAATTAAAATGATGATTTTTATTTTCATCTATCAACAAACTTTTAATATGTAGTAGCTTGGTCAGTCGACTGATAAGTTGCATGGCTAATTACAGGTAAAGCAACAATTTTCCAAACGACAGTTGTGTGTACCGTAGGGTGTGAAATACCTTAATTTTATGGAAAATATCCTGTCCACGTGTAATACTTAATATGTATTGCAACAAATGACATTACACAAATTTTCTTCTGTTAATCAAGAGGAATTAGAATACAATAATACCTTGCTATTTATAATTAAACCACATTTAGGTACAATAGTTTGATTGGTTTTAATCATTTAGCAATTATTTATAAGATTTATGAATCAATATTTTCACATTTAAATTGTTGTATATCAACATACCTACATTTGTATTGTTTATACTTAAGATTTTATAGCCATATTTGAACGGTAATAAATATTTTCATACCCAAATTTTCAATTATTGTACATGCCCAACTTTCGTTTTTGTTGAAAAAGTATATCATATAAAGAGAAATGAAGATAAAGTTCTATCATGTATATTGGTCATGATTTGTCAAAACTCTGAATTGTAAAGTAAATTTAAGACACAATTCCAAATGTTCAGAAGGTGTCATGCCATACTGAGAAAAAATAAGAATGTCGAGATTCTGATGAAAAATTGCAAGACAGTATTAGAATGTCAAGAATTTGTCAAGAAATGTAAAAGACCATACTCAGATTGCTGATAATATGTCGAGTAAATTTCATACATATCTACTATAAATAAGAATTTGTCAAGAAAAATTAAGTCATACTTTTTGAGAATGTCGAGTAATTATTTATGCAAATTAAGACAAAAATTGGTCTTTTCAGACTTTTAGACTTTTGCAGTGGGGCCCATCCTATTTAAAAGACCAAAGGATGCTCATGCAGTTTTTTTTTAAGAAACATCATTTTGATAAAAACACTATACGCATTAGAGCTTTTTTCCTAGTAAACTTAATTTCCTATATATCACATTGAACCAAAGATAAAAAAAAATCTATCGCAAAGAATAACCAATGCTGAATAACTAACATTTTTGCAATTTAAAGTTAAAAGTTAACAAGAACATATTTACATGTCGTCCTTACACCTCCAAAGCTTAGCATGGATTATTTGGCAATAACTTGTCAGCTGTGAAAACAGGTGTCCTGGTACGATTCACAAACTTATATCGCTTATCTAGTCCCTTTCATCACTGTACACATCACTGTACACATCACTGTACACATCACTGTACACATTACTGTACTCATTGACAATCGTTTTAATCACCGAATTTCATGAGGTTGCTTTATTGTCCATGATTTCAACATTTCACATTATAAAACATGGTATCCAGGCAAAACAAAATAACTCCCTCATCAAATTGTCTTGTCCTATACATATCTGCATATTAACAACATTGTACACTGCAGTTTTTAAAACTTTCTATTGCATTCCAAAATGTTGGGGACGCCATTGTTTTGAGGTAAACATTCCATTGTTGCTACCTTGGCAGCATATAAGGCGAGTCAGTTTCTGTCAGTGGTCTATTGACAAAGATATTTCGGAGAGCATGAAACTGATATTGGTCAAAAGATTTTCAAAGTAAAATCACAAAAATACTGAATTCCTAGGAAAATTTAAAACGGAATTAAAATCAAGCGGCAAAATCAAAAGTTCAAATACATCAAACGAATGGATAACAATTCTCACATTCCTAATGTGGTACAGGCTGCAGTCTGATAATTTACTGCACCTTTGGCTTACATGCAAACAAAATGATCTTTGAAAATAGAAATAAAATGCTACATAGAAAAAAAACTTTCGTGTTCATATCATGTTTTTACTAATGTGAAATTGTGATTTCATCGAGAGAAAAAGTGGGTCATGCCACGAAGAATAAAATAAAATGTAAACCTGAAGTCAAAACTATTTTTTCTACTTTCTGTTAAAAACTTTGATGTATTCACTAGGCCGCACTATTTCCATTAAACATGATATCCTTCCACTTTCCTGGATTGATACCCCCAAAACACAGTGATGACTGCTGTACCCATATTTTGACTATATTATTTATTATGTCTGTTTTGTTCACGCATCGTTGTAAATATAACGGAATATGATGAGACTGTAGTACAAATGAGAGTGAGAGGTTTCAATATATATCTATATATATATATATAGGCATAAATTTCACGTGTGCAGATATATATATTCATTAGATAAAATAATAAAATAAGTAAAAAGTTAACAGTTCCATTCTATCGATTTCATCCTTCCATTGGGACTCTTTAGGATAACTGATGAAGTGTCGCTATATGAGACGTCGTTAAGGAGATTTATGACGTTGTGCCATTGTTTGTTATTAAAAGTTCTCTGGATTTAATTTCGATCGGAACTTTGTATGAAATAACGTTCCATCTCTTTTCTATATGCTTCATCCCATCTACATTTAAAAATAGGCATTATTTGAAAATGCTTGTTACCACAAGTGTCAAGATGGGCACTAATTGGCGCATTTCTGTATTGTGGGTTTTTTATTTGTTCGTTGTGAACTCGCACCCGTTCACAGAGGCTATTCCCGGTCTGTCCAATATAATTTTCGTGACAACCAGGACATGTGACACAGTAAATAAAATTTGTTGTCTTACAAGTCATATTGGCGTTCACGTGAAATTTTTTGCCATCTTTAAATGATTTCATTTTACCCGTTTCTAAATATTTTGTATCTTGACCGCAAACACCGCATCTTGAATATCCGCAAGACTTTATTTCAAAGTCACTAGCCTTCGGTTCGAACCGAGCTCTGGTTGAGTGTTTCTTTAAGTTTCTAGGTTGTCTTCGGCTGTAGATTAAGTTTCCTTCCGATATCAATTTTTTCATAGTTTAACTTTCGTGTAGAATCGGTAGGTTTGATTTAATTGTATTAAAAACGGTTGGTAAATACGGGTCATGTGTACTAAAAAACGGTATTTTCTTTAAATTTTCATCCGTGTCTTTCACTTTCGGGGTTCGTAATTCTTGAAGTGTCAATAGTTTAGATTTTCGAATTCCACTTTCGATTAGACCCTCTGGGTATAAATGTTGTGTCACATAGCCTTTTAATTCCTTCAAACGTACTTCTCGAATGTTATTGTTAGATACTAAAGCACAAATCCGCCTGGCCATACAGTAAAGTATATTTCGTTTTGTATGGGACGGATGACACGAATGAAAATTTAAGTATTGATGGGTGTCTGTGGATTTATGATAAATATCCGTTGTTATATGTCTGCCTGATTTAAAGATGAGGATATTCAAAAATGGTAGTTGTGTGTCACTGGTTTCTATGGTGAATTTAATCGACGGATGTAAGGAGTTGATTAGATCTTTAAATTTATACAAATCTTTTTCTGATCTGCTCCAAAATATTATGCAATCATCTAAATATCTTTTCCAAAATTGAATGACATAATCACAGAAATTTTGATCGAACTGGACAGATATTTGTCGATACATCTGTTGCTCTAAGTATCCCATCACTAAATTTGCGCATGTGGGGGCAACTTTAGTTCCCATGGCTGTACCTGTAATTTGTCTGTATTTGTTTCCGTCGAAATAAAATATATTTTGGTAGCCTCTAATATGAAGTTTGTTTGAAACCTACTGTCAATTTCATCCCGTTTTTCTTCGATCAAGTATTTACGGCTGTAAGACCTAGATCATGGGGAATATGTGTGTATAGACTTGTAACATCAAAGCTTGTTAATAGTGTTTTTTTCCGGAACTATGGCAGGAATGTGATTTAAAAATTCCATATCATCTTTGATATAACTTGGAATTGACGGACATAGATGTTTTATAACAAGGTCGATAACATGACTTAGTCTTTGAGTTAATGATTCCGGTCCGGCTACAATTGGTCTTAATTTCAAATCGGTGGGATGGAATGTTTCAACGGAAATATTGTTTTGATCGCGAACAGTATTTTGTATTTGTGCACTTTTATGTACTTTTGGAAGTCCATAAAAATTACTCTCTTTCGGATCAAAGTCACACAAGTACGCTATTTCCTTCTCAGTTAGACATTGTTCGTATTCTTTTATCAGTTTCTTTAATCTCTTTTTAGTTGCTTTATCCGGGTTATTTGTTATTTGTTTGTAGTATTCCTCATCATTAAGCTGTTCCAAAACTTTTTCTTTATAAAAGTCGGTATCCATAATGATGATGGCTCCTCCTTTATCTGCTTCTTTAATGATAATGGAGTCGTCATCTTTACAAGACATTTTAACGCATCCTGTTCATTTCGGGTAAAATTCGGTTTACATTTACGTGTACGGACGGGACATTTTGTTATTGTCTCAACGTAAGTATCTAAATAATCATCTTTTTCTGGTCTTGGGGTGTAAGTTGATTTGTTTCTTACGAGAGAATTATCATGGTTCTTTTTATTTCCGAATTCTTCTTTTAAACGGCGGCATCTAGATAAATTGTTGATATCAGTTTTTAATTCCGGAACATTTGAGTATGGAACGGGAGCAAATTTAAAACCTTTTGTTAGTACACATGACCCGTATTTTACCAAACGTTTTTAATACAACTAAGGATGTATTCTTCTGACTTTTCAGTCTCGTTCAGTCTCGTTGAAATCTCGTTCTTGAATTATTTCCAAAACATGTGATAGAAGTGGAAAATATCAATGAATTTTAAAAATATTATAAGCAAATATAAATCTGTGAAAAAAAATGTGTATTTACAATGAATGGTTTTTGCTTAATCCAGTTTTCAAATTTTACGACCAATCAAGTCAGTATTTTTAGCCGGGAAAAATGTACGGTGACCCTATCTTTTCTTTTGTTATTCTCAAAGCAGTGTCTGAAAGCTATCTTTTCCTGAAGTATTCTAATCACAAAATGGTGTTTTTTCCTGTATAATCCATACAAAATGTGTCATTTTGTCCCGTCCTGTAGCTTGAGAAAATGCGCGGTGACCTATCATTTTTATTATATTTTTCAACATGTATCAATAGATACAACGTTTTGGCAAAGTATGAACAAATTCTATCATTTTTATTTTAGACTCCCATACCCCCTTAAGACTGAGAAAAATCACAAAAATAGAAAATTGACAGCATGGTAAATTTTACCAAAAAAGCGTCAAAATATGATAAAACTTTCTTATATTAACACCTACCTATAGTTTTTGATAGATAACTTTTTAAGGAGCAAGAATGTTGTTACAAGATCTTTGAACATTTTTTTATTTTTCTATATTTAATGTTTCTATATATTCAATGTATATCAGCTCTGATGTTATTTTTTCTATATTTAATGTTTCTATATATTCAATGTATATCAGCTTTGATGTTATTTTTTCTATATAAAATGTTTTTATATATTCAATGTATATCAGCTTTGATGTTATTTTTTCTATATAAAATGTTTCTATATATTCAATGTATATCAGCTCTGATGTTATTTTGTCTATATAAAATGTTTCTATATATTCAATGTATATCAGCTCTGATGTTATTTTTTCTATATAAAATGTTTCTATATATTCAATGTATATCAGCTCTGATGTTATTTTTTCTACATAAAATGTTTCTATATATTCAATGTATATCAGCTCTGATGTTATTTTTTCTATATAAAATGTTTCTATATATTCAATGTATATCAGCTCTGATGTTATTTTTTCTATATAAAATGTTTCTATATATTCAATGTACATCAGCTCTGATGTTATTTTTTCTATATAAAATGTTTCTATATATTCAATGTATATCAGCTCTGATGTTATTTTTTCTACATAAAATGTTTCTATATATTCAATGTATATCAGCTCTGATGTTATTTTGTCTATATAAAATGTTTCTAGATATTCAATGTATATCAGCTCTGAAACATGTTTAGTATGAATACAAATTTTAACATCTGTTTTTGTACTATGAACAAACAAATATTTCCATTCTCCATTTATACTGTATACCGAAACAAAATCATTTTCTTTTACCTGTGTACACAATTATATTTGGTGGCACGGTGATTTGTTGAAGATTATGATTTACGTTCTCTAATTATTTAACATATCACAGCTGTATCCTACTGTTGCCCAAATCTATTCACCCCTTATTTTATTGATATTCTATTTATATTGTGTCATAGATCAACTTTATTCGTTCTGTGTATTTTTGATGTTTTACACTATTGTTTAGTAAGGATGAAGGTTGGTTCCTAATAACACGTTTAAAACCGCTGTATTTGTTCGCGCCTGTGTAAGTTGGGAACCTGATGTTGTTTATAAGTGTTTCTGGTTTTTTGTATAGATTAGACCGTGGGTTTTCACGTTTGAATGGTTTTACACTTGTCATTTTTTCGGGTCCTTTTTAGCATACTGTGAGCAAAATGGCGAGATGTATAAGTACAAAGTCACGTCAAATTGATATAAATCATAACCGACTAAACAGCAAGAGTGGTATTCATAAAGACAAATAAAAGAATAAGTTTATAAAAACTAGTTTTTGCAACGAGTAGCCGTTTGTTAGATATGTATGACACACATTTCCTGTTTGCAAACACTAATTATTATTTTTCTACGTTTTCTTAATTGAATTTAATAATCTTGACAAAATTCTTCAGTTTTACTTAACATTATAACATTAATTTTAAGTTTGCTGCTATACAGGAATGAAGGTTATGATTTTTAGCGCTATTCGGGTTCCATAGTGTGCCGCGGGTTTTTCATAAGTGGGGATTTTGTATCAATCGTTTAATATTTCACAGTGATATCTTACCGTAGCTTTGTTAAAAGTTGTTTATTTACTTTTGACCTTAAATATTTATCCCTAATAACTTTATTATCTATGTATATGCATTCAGTTATCGCATCTCAAAATTATTCGTATTATAATTAGTGTTAATCTACGTTTTTTTGGTATTGAATTAAGCCTTCCAATTGATATTTTATCGTGCGTTTTTCTATGTTGGGATGTTATACTATTGTCTCAGTAAAAAGGGAGAAGGTTTGGTACCATTAAAACTTTAAATCCCGCTGCAAATATTGCACCTGTCCTAAGTCATGTTTCTCGTTTCTCGTTTTTTTATATAGATAAGACCGTTGGTTTTCTCGTTTGAATGTTTTAACACTTATAATTTGTGTGCCCTTTATAGCTTGTTGTTCGGTGTGAGCCAAGTCTCCGTGTTGAAGGCCGTATATTGACATATAATTGTTTACTTTTATAAATTGATATTTGGATGGAGAGTTGTCTCATTGGCACTCATACCACGTCGGCCTATACCTACTAAAAGTAGGGGACTAGACTATGATATGCATTTATCGATCGTTAATCTTTCTATAACACTTAGATCAGCTCTTATCTAAAAATTGCTCTGATTGAATCCCGCACCAAACACTTAGTTCATATATACATAGTTAGGAAATTGTAAAAATAAAATAACAAAGAAGTGTGTTAAGTTTTAAGCAATAACCATAATTAATTTTTGAGATAGAGTGCGACATGTGAAAAAACACACCCCTGTTTTAGTTACAAAGTGCCGTAACTCAAACATTTTTAATTTTATTTTCACCAAAAAGTATACAGATCATTTGACCATCATAAGAAACAACTATATTAAGTTTCATGAAATTTGGATAAGTCGTTCTCAAGTTACGGTACGACATGTTTACGCCGGACAGAAGGACGGACACCGGACCTTTGTATACCATAACATGTCCCGTCAAAATTTTGAGAGGGTATAAAAAGGGACGAAAGATACCAAAGGGACAGTCACTCATAAATAAAAAAAAAACTGGCAACGCCATGGCTAAAAATGAAAAATACAAACAAACAATAGTACACATGACACAACATAGAAAACTAAAGAATAAGGAACACGAACCCCACCAAAAACTGGGGGTGATCTTAGGTGCACCCGTCGTGTTGATTATGTGATAACAAGTAGGTCTCATTCATGAAAGGGAGGGGGATTGTAGTTACGACGTAAGGATCATATATGATATCATTTGTGAAACGGTTATTCCATAACGGTCAACCAACTCGTTATGGCGTCCGTAAAATTTACGAAGGGAAGATTTCAACTTCACAATTTAATGATAATAATAATAATAATAATTATATATTTAAAGAGGGTTACACAGTTAGCTATAACGCTAATCTTCCCTGAGGCCCTCATGAAATACAATGAAATATAACAAACAATTACAAAATATCAAACAGACACACATACATGAATAATGAAATACAAAATTGTTATGAAATATACAATTTTCAACACAGGTTACAAATTCATGTATGACATGTATAGTATATGCATCAACAATATCATAAGTTTGAGTAAGTGTGTGAAAAGTATTATGCATATACAAAACGCACAGCTTCTTAAACTAAAACTGAGGGAAACGCATTAAATATAAGAGGAGAACAACGACACAACATTCAAACGTAACACACATAGCAACGGACTAAGCATTAGACAAAATCCGATGAGAATAACCAATATTAACATCAAAACCAAATACATGAATTTGGGATAGAAAAGTACCGTGACACGTCTTATAGTAATATGAATTCACACTCAAATATAGGAGAAAACAAACGACACAACGGAAACACAACGTAAAAATGTTACACACACAAAAACGAACTATGATATAACAATGGCCATTTTCCTGACTTGGTACGGGACATTTTTAAAGAAAAAAATGGTGGGTTGAACCTGGTTTTGTGGCATGCCAAACCTCGCACTTTAATGGCATTGTTAAACATAACATTAAAATGACAACATAATAATACAGGACTTCAATACAAATAAATAGGAGAACGAATTAGGCAAAGAAACACATGAATCATAGAAAACAAAAGGCATCAGGTTTAAAATTCAATACGACAAAATCGCGCCTCGTCCACACAAGCCTTACCAGTGACGCCCAGATATAAAAGTTCGAAAGTAAAAAAAGGTACAAAGTTGTACAGCTCTGAGGATCATAAGTTGAAAAAGGTTGTGCTAAATACGGCTAGGGTTTTCTGCTTGTGATAACATCCTTATTATTTAGAACAATTTATGCTATTGCAAACAGTAAATTTTATCAAATGAATATAAAAGGTTTACATTATAAAACGGACGTCTTAACTAATTACAGAAACAAAACCCGAATACATAATACATTGAAGACCAACACAGAAAATAGACACACCCGACTTGGTCCAGGCCTGAACGCAAAAAGTCATAAAATGACGTCACATACGAAGTAGTAAAAAGGCACAAAAATTACGTCACGCAGACATTTGAATTTGTGAAACAGCACGAAAATGACGTCACATTTGAAAAACTATATCTCAAAAATAAGATAGAAATAGGATTCATTTAAGATTAAAATAATTATGGTAAGTTATTCCATAAAATAGATCCTGAATATATAAACAAATTATTATAGAGCTCTGTTTTGGCTTTTGGAATTTTTGCAAGAGGCATTTCTCAACAATATTGGTTTATTTCTGGCATTTCTTTAAATTTTTCAGTGAGATATACAGGGGCTTCATTCTTACGGCATTTGTAGTATATTATGTTTATTTGGTTTTGTGGTAGTTAGTCATTAGTAATAGACATTGTAATAGTTTCTTTCCCTTTTCTTTATAAACTCCTGTAATCATGAATGATGGTTTGGATTTAAGTTGATAAATAAATCATGTATCTACTTGAGAACTCTTTTGAATGATTATTAACTACACTGCAGTTTTATCAACTTAGATCATCATGCATAAATACCTCAGACCTGAACGATTGGATGCCAATCCTGATTCACCTACAGCAGCAAAAGAATGGTTTCACTGGAAACGAACTTTTACAAACGTTTTACCCTCTGCCGGAGAAGATGCTCCAGACAAACTAATAATGTTGATGAATTTTGTTTCGCCGCACGATATGAGTATATTGGTGAATGTGAAACTTACGATACCGCTATATCACTGTTAGAAGCTGTGTATGTTCGACCAAAAACGAGGTTCTGGCTAGGCACTTGTTGATAACACGCAGACAACAGACAGGTGAGACACTTGACCAGTTTCTACAAGAGCTTAAAGTATTGGCAAAGGATTGTAACTTTCAACCAGTGACGGCCGATAAATACAAGGAAGAATACACAAGGGACGCCTTTATAAATGGACTTTGCTCACAAATTGTTCGACAACGTTTGTTGGAAAATAAAACTCTTGACCTTAAGACAATGTTTGATCAGGCGCGAACATAACATCTAGCTCAACGCAATAATGAAGTGTATGTTCAGCCATTTTCTGTGACAGCCGCGATTGGACAAAAATCAGATGAAAGTGTTCCAGATAGCACAACAAAACTTCAATTCATTACTGAAGAAGACAAGATTACAGCAGCTGCTGCACAACGACCCGGAAGTAAACAAAAGTGCTTCTTTTGTGGGAATAATGCTCACGCGAGACGTTTTTGTCCGGCAAAGGATGCCTCTTGTCATAACTGTAGTAAGAAAGGACAATTTTCGAAAGGGTGTAAATCTAATACAACAAGTACTGGGACATCTGCCTCTTGTCCACCCATATTAGCAACCGTGACTGCTGCATCCCCGCAATGTTTAAAGAAAGCGGTAATAAATGTGCGCGTGAATGAACGTCCGTGCAAAGCCTTGATAGACACGGGTTGTTCTGAAAGTTTCATTGATAGACAATTTGCAAAATTGATGTCAGTAAATATAAATGACGCTACCGGAAGTGTATCGATGGCATCCAGTGCTCTCAGTAGTCCTACAGTAGGAATTTGCAAAGTAAACTTAAACATTGATGGACATTTCTATCGGAATATGCAGTTGTCTGTCCTCAATAAACTCTGTTGTGACATTATCTTGGGAAAGGACTTCATGAAAAGACACAACAGTATAAAAATAAGTTTCGGTGGAAGCAGACAAGCCGTAGAAATTAATGACTCAAATACAGTTTGTGGTTTAGCTGCTTCAAGTGTTGATCCCCGATAATTATTTGCTACCTTGACAAGTGTATGCCGACCTATTGCTACAAAATCAAGGAAGTACAGTGCAGTCGATAGAGAATTCATAGACAAAGAGACAACAAGATTACTTACCGAAGGTATAATTGAGCCTAGTATGTCACCATGGAGAGCTCAAGTTTTAGTAACTTCAAATGAAAGGCACAAGAAAAGATTAGTAATCGGTTACTCTCAAACTATAAACAGATTTACTGAACTTGATGCTTATCCGTTTCCTAACATTAATCAAATGGTCTCAGATATCGCCAAATACAAGGTATACAGTACGCTTGATTTACGTAATGCCTATCACCAAATTCCGTTACGTGAACATGAAAAGAAGTATACAGCTTTTGAAGCCACTGGCAGTTTGTATCAATTTCGGCGAGTCCCCTTTGGCGTTACGAACGGAGTTGCTTGTTTTCAAAGTATAATTGACCGTCTAGTGGCCGAAAACAAATTAGAAGCAGTATTTGTGTATATTGATAATATCACAATAGGCGGAATGGCCCAAACCGAACATGACGAAAACTTACGTAGATTCCTTGATGTTGCCGACAAACATCAGCTAACATTTAATGAGGACAAATGTGTGTACTCTGTCGAGTCAGTTGATCTTCTTGGATATACCATCAGTCAAGGTGTTTTACGACCTGACCCTGATCGAATGAAGCCGCTAAGGGAACTCCCTGTTCCCCACAGTCCTAAATCAGTGAAAAGAGCCATGTGAATGTTTTCGTATTATAGTCAATGAATACCAAGATTCTCTGACAAATTCAAACCTTTAGCTAACGCGACTTCTTTTCCGTTAGACTCTATTGCAGTGAAAGCATTCGATGATTTGAAATCCGATCTTGAAAACGCAAGCATAAGTGTAATTGATGAAGCTATTTCTTTTGTTGTAGAAACCGATGCCTCAGATTCTGCAGTAGCCGGAAGTCTCAATCAGGGTGGAAGGCCTGTTTGATTCTTTTCGAGAACTTTAAATCATCATGAATTAGGACACTCATCTGTAGAAAAGGAAGCATGTGCCATTATAGATGCGGTTCGCAAATGGAGACACTTACTTAGTGGTAAACATTTCCCTCTTGTCACTGATCAGGAAGCAGTTTCTTATATGTTTGATTCAAAGAAGCACGGTAAAGTGAAACATGACAAAATAATTCGATGGAGAACTGAATTGAGCTGTTACAGCTATGATATAAAATATCGTCCTGGACAAGACAATGCATCAGCCGATTGTTTTTCTCGAGCTTACTGCTCATCCATCAGCTCCGATTCTCTTTCTGAACTACACAGTGCACTTTGCCATCCGGGCATCAGTAGACTTCTTCACTGCGTCCGCTCAAAGAACTTACCTTTCTCAGTTGATGACGTCAAGAGAACAATCAAACAGTGTGAGATTTGTGCAAAAATAAAACCTGAGTATGTTAAACCGAATGCATCACCTCTTGTGAAAGCTACACAACCATTTGAACGCTTAAGCATTGATTTTAAAGGACCACTGCCGTCTGTTAGTACAAAGAAGTATATTCTTACCGTTGTTGACGAATACTCAAGATTCCCGTTTGCCTTTCCTTGTTCCGATATGACAAGCGCAACAGTTATTCAGTGTTTACGACAGTTATTTGCTTTTTTTGGTATGCCTGCTTATATTCACTCGGACCGTGGTCAATCTTTCATGAGTGCCGAACTCAAAACTTTTCTACAATCGCATGGAATAGCTACTAGCAGGACAACGCCATACAGCCCACAGAGCAATGGGCAATGTGAACGCTATAACGGTATCATCTGGAAAGCCGTGACACTAGCATTAGAATCTTTGGGACTTAAAGAGACGCAGTGGGAAAGTGTATTGCCAGATGCACTGCATTCTGTTCGAAGTTTGTTATGTACATCAATAAACTGTACTCCACATGAAAGGTTTTTCAACTTTACAAGAAGATCATCATCTGGCCAATCTATTCCGTCGTGGTTAGCCAATCCTGGACCGATTTTAATGAAAAAGCATGTTCGTGCGACTAAATATGATCTTTTGGAAGCTAATCCAACTAATGCTCATGTTAGATTGCCTGATGGACTAGTACTGAAAACTACTGTATTAGTTATCAAAGGTACCAGGATTATAATTTAGTCCGACATCTAGCACCAAGAGGACAATCAATAAGCAATGACAATCTTGATCATTCCGTTTTGAACGATCATACAACTATGGACATTTCCGAAACCGATGTTGAAAATACAACACAGGAAGCTACCAACAACACGGACAACACTATGGAAACATCTCCCGTTATTAGACGTTCTACACGTGAAGTTAGGAAACCATCTAGATTTGGATTTGACGATTAACTGAAATTTTTAATTGAACTATTGTGTTGACTTTAAGAGGGGGTGAATGTAGTATATTATGTTTATTTGGTTTTGTGGTAGTTAGTCATTAGTAATAGACATTGTAATAGTTTCTTTCCCTTTTCTTTATAGACTCCTGTAATCATGAATGATGGTTTGGATTTAAGTTGATAAATAAATCATGTATCTACTTGAGAACTCTTTTGAATGATTATTAACTACACTACAGCATTTATGCAACAAAACCGATTTGTGGTATGAGATTCTGTTCTCTACTGTCATCCATCCAAGCTGTTTAAACAGTGGAGCGAACGATGAAAGTGGATCAGCATCTAAAATAAGTCTTGCAGCCCTTTTCTGCAATTTTATTATTCTAACTAACTCATTTTTAGCACAACCACTCCAAATAATACAACAATAATCTATCAGTGGGAGAATATAAACATTATAAAATAATTTTCTTAGATCAATATTTTGAAATTTCTTGATTTTAGAGAGTAAAAAAAGTCTAGATGAAATTGATGAACATAAGTAATTAATATGGCCTGTCCAGGACAGATTAGAGTCAATTCTAACACCTAAAAGTTTTTCAATTGATGATTTTTGAAGAACATTATTCTCAATAAGTAGAACTGGTTCTCCTTGATTTAAACGCAGCCTTTGTCTTGTACCTATAACCATACATTTTGTCTTATCCGAATTTATGAACATGCTATATTCATGACACCATTTTTTAACACATCGGAGATCATCTTGTACTTTTAATTGCATATTACCAATAGTCTTTCCTGATGTATGCATAGTTGTGTCATCAGCATACAAGTCTGTATGGCAGTTTTTGATGTGTAATGGAGGGTTATTTATGAACAAAACAAACAAAATGGGACCAAGTAATGAGCCCTGTGGAACTCCAACATTTATAAACTTTTTATTAGAAAACTGATTATTTATATGGACTTGCTGTGTTCCTTCACTCAAATATGATTTTTTAAAAATCAACAGTATCTTCAGGGAAGCCATAAATTATAAGTTTTTTACATAGAATTTCATAATCAACAGCATCAAAAGCTTTCTTAAAATCCAAGAAGACTGCCAAATTGATATTTCCATTATTCATTTCATGTAGCCATTTATCAATAAAATTAATGAGGACAGTTTGACATGAATGGTTGGGTCTAAACCAGACTGGGAAGGGTGTAAAATATCGAACTTTGTCAAATATTTATACGGATGTTTAGATACATGTCTCTCAATTAATTTTGATAATGTTGGCAAAAGAGATATTGGTCTGTAATTGCTAGCTACATTTTTTTCATCAGATTTGAAAATTGAAACTACTTTGGTATTTTTTAAAACAGATGGATAAATACCAGTACCAATCATTCGATTCAAAATGTATGTTAGGGAAGATGCTATGAAAGGAGCACTCAGTTTTAAAATCTTTGGACATATATTGTCAAAACCAGAAGATGTCTTAACATCTAGTTTGGTTATTTCAGCAAATAGTTCTGAAACTTTTACTGGATGAATGATGAATTTATTATGCCTTTTTTTTCAAGAATTTCATTTGTAAATAGTTTGTCAGAGTATTAAAATTTGAGTTGCTATGTGCCCTACTATGCCTTAATTTTTCAACACATGAGGTGAAATAATTATTGAACATATTAGCAATTTCTTTATGATCGGTTGTTATGGTCTCCAGTTGTAATAAGTTCATGTGGTTTTGATGGATTTAGGCTGTGAATACATTTCCATAGTGTTTTAGAATCTTTTAAGGTGGTATGGGAGTCTAAAATAAAAATGATAGAATTTGTTCATACTTTGCCAAAACGTAGTATCTATTGATATATGTTAAAAAATGTTATAAAAATGATAGGTCACCGCGCACTTTCTCAAGCTACAGGGCGTGACAAAATGACACATTTTGTATGGATTATACAGGAAAAAACACAATTTTGTGTTTAGAAACTAAACAAAATTCGTAAGGGTTCCGCGGAACCCAGTGTCTCGCCTACTCTTTCTGTTAATCGCAGGCTCAACAAAAATGAGGAAATAAATCAATGAAATATTCCTGTTGATACTATCTTTTGATTGTAAGAAGCTTCTGTCCAAGTTTTGTAAAAATCCAGGATAGTTTATGAATTTAATAAATGTTTAAAAACTTTAACTGCAGACTGAATGTAATGTTAACTGGAAGAAAACAAAATTTCCTTCTAGATGCTTGCTTTTGATTATAAACAAGCTTCTGTCTGTCCAAGTTAAGAACAAATCCAAAATAGTATAACAAAGTTATTAAAATTTTAAAAAGTTTAACCACAGAGTGAATGTGTTGTTTCCTGGCAGCAAATCTAAGTCCATTTAAAAGTAAAATATGAAAATATAGATTTAGTCATTTACAAAATTTCCTTCCTGATACTAGCTTTTGATCATAAACAAGCTTCTGTCCAAGTTTGGTACAAATCCAAAATAGTATAAGAAAGTTATTAAAATTTTAAAAAGTTAAACCACAGAGTGAATGTGTTGTTTCCTGGCAGAAAATCTAAGTCCATTTAAAAGTTAAATTCGGAAAAATGGATTTATTTGTTTTACAAAATTTACTTCTGGATAATATCTTATGATCATAAACAAGCTTCTGTCCAAGTTTGGTACCAACCGAGGATAGTTTAAGAAAGTTATTAAAATTTTAAAAACCTTAACCACAGAGTGAATGTAATATTTTCCGGTAGAAAAACTAAGTCCATTTATAAGTAAAATACGGAAAAAATGGAATTTTATTTTTACAAAATTTACTTCTGGATACTATCTTATGATCATAAACAAGCTTCTGTCCAAGTTTGGTACCAACCGAGGATATTTTAAGAAAGTTATTAAAATTTCAAAAACTTTAACCACAGAGTGAATATTTGTGGACGACGCCGACGACGCCGACGCCGACGGAATGTAGGATCGCTTAGTCTCGCTTTTTCAACTAAAGTCGAAGGCTCGACAAAAATGATAGAATTGTTAAATACTTAAGGAAAAGATAGCTTTCAGACAGTGCTTTGTGATATCAAAAGAAAAGATAGGGTCACCGTACGTTTTTTCTTGCTTAAATACAAAATAGGAAAATTCCATGTAGAATCCTTCAGAAAATGCACTGTTATAGAGTTACCTCCCCTTAATATGACAATTTAATATATTTTTAAAAACAACCAAAAATAACCATCATTTGCAAAAATATCAATGTTTATAAGTTACATTCTTATAAATTGGTTCTTTTAAATGAAAATTCACATTAAATATCTGCATTCCTGCATCAAATTGTGCTAGCTTGATAGAAAATCTGGACCTTTGGTTCTCTGTTTTTTACAATCCAAGATGGAGGAAGACACCCATACCACCTTAAGTCTTTTTATCATATCATTATAATATTTCTGTTTAGATGTATCAATGGAACTCTTAGTTTAATAGCTCCCTTGTGAGCAGCAACCCTCTATCAAGAAAATCATGATAGGAAATGCAAGCACGGGAATATGGTATCAATTTGGAGATATGTACCCCGTATGCAGGTGCTGCTGGAATGTTGATACTTAGAAATGGAAAGTTCACAATTGGAAAGCTGAAATCTTTTTTTTTGTCGTAAAGTTTTTGTTTTCAACCGACCCTCATTGTCAATTTATAGATGTAAGTCAAGATATAAGAGTGTACACACTGAAATGTCTTGCCTGCCTATCAATGAATTTATATTGAAAGTCAGAAAAAATATGTTTTTATAACAAGTATCACATAAAACTTTATATAATCATTAATGTTCTATGATAAGGTCATGGCCAAAAAGATATGTACACCTTACAATAATTGCATGCACTAAATAAAATTCACCCGTTGCTGATAGTATCTGACAAACTTACAATATCATTCACAAAATGAACTATCAAGTGAGATCAGACCAGACATGCTCACCTTACAATTGTTCCAAACACCAAACATAGATGACCCAATGCTACTAGTATTTGGAAACCCAACTAAAAAAATCAACATTGACCAACAAACCATAAAAATGATGGCAAGGTCAGATGAAACCTGTCAGAATGACCTTACTTGTACCCTTTACAATCATTCCATGCACCACCACATATAGTTGACCTTTTGTTAATAGTATCTGAGAAACGGAACTACTCATGTAACGTTTAATTGATCCCTCATTCATGAAATGAGGTCGAGGTCAGGTGATCCCCGTCTAGCGGACATGTTAGCTTTTCAAAGAACCCATACACACAATATTTTTATCCTACTACTCATAAGTGAGAAATTCGCATTCCAAAAAAATGCATTTTCTTTCAATCAGTCAATGAATCATGAAAGTGAGGTCAAGGGCAATAGATATATGACACACAGAGCCTTCGTAACACACAGTATCTGCAAACAGGGTACATGTATGAAGAAGCCAGGTATTCTGCATTCTGAAATATAAACACTGCACCGCCGGATAGTAATACCTGTCTCAAAAAAAGAGGGACGAAAGATACCAGAGGGACAGTCAAACTCATAAATCGAAAATAAACTGACAACGCCATGGCTAAAAAATGAAAAAGACAAACAGACACACAAAAGTACACATGACACAACATAGAAAACAAAATAATATGAAACACGAACCCCACCAAAAAATAGGGGTGATCTCAGGTGCTCCGGAAGGGGAAGCAGATCCTGCTCCACATGTGGCACCTTTATCTCAACTGTATCGAAAGCAACACTGCATTGTTCAAATTGATACAATGTTTGCAATGTATAATAATGTAAAAATACTCAAAATTTTAAATATGACAAAACTTCAAAAGTTTTTCAAAGCTCTTTATTCCTCTTTGTAATTGGCCGGATACATTAGGAATGTATCACTCCATGGTGGACAGTATGGCGTCTTGCAGCACTTCCCTGGTTTGGGATCATTTAATGTACATACAGTTGGAAGATTCCATGTATAACACCTGAAAATATAATATTATCGATTTTTAATTAAATTGAAAAAATTACCCTTGCAATGGGAAACTCAATTATATTTGATACCTACCTAAATAAAATCGAAACAAAGTCTGTCTTTAACAATGGGCTGCGTTGATACGTGAAAACATTCCATACTAATAAATAGCACAGAAATAAATTCCAGCACAAAAGGGTTGTAGCTTTTCGATATCGATTTAACACACGTTCCTAAAAAACACTTCATCAGAAAAAGTTTGTTAAGCAGAAATTCAAAACGTGTATAAAGCCTAAAATTTGAAAAGTACAACTATTCACTTTTCTTAACAACGCAGTTTTCCGAGAGAAGAATTTATAATAACACCCAATTCAATTATCACTTCTTTCCTATCTATATAAGAAATACATTATTTCCATTTATTGTACAAGTCATCTTTCTATCGGTATAACAAGAAATACTCCACTTTTCTTAAAAAAAAAAAAAAACACCAACATTTAATAAATATTTATTGTATTAGCAGTCCTTCAGAATTATTGCCATCATTATAATATCTTACAAGATAACTGCGTTATGGGCTCCAATAGAAATTAAACTTATTGGCTATATTTGAGAAGTACTCCTTTCTCAGCTATCATTCACATAGCAAATTTTTTTTTTCTAAGGAGAATTGCAGTAAAACTATTGTAATGTGAACGATATTAAATTATTTGTTCTATAGAAGAATTTTATTTAAAGTGAATACACACGGGGGAATTCTTCATTTCAACCCACCATAGATATATAGTTATCAAAGGTACGAGGATTATAATTTAATACGCCAGACGCGCGTTTCGTCTACATAAGACTCATCAGTGACGCTCAGATCAAAATAGTTATAAAGCCAAACAAGTACAAAGTTGAAGAGCATTGATGATTCAAAATTCCAAAAAAGTTATGCCAAATACGTCAAGGTAATCTATTCCTGTGATAGGAAAATTCTTAGTTTTTTTAAAAATTCAAAGTTTTGTAATGGGAAGTTTATACAAATTACCATATAATTGATATCCATGTCAACGCGAATATATTTTTTTTCATTTCTAAATTTCAATAAAAAATAAGCCTCATTCTGTTTTCATTGTACAAAAGACCACCTGTAAAATCATTTATTTTCATAGATACCAATTTTCGTTAATTAGGCAAGTCTGCATACATTGTGTCAAACAACACCGACACGGAGACGGAACATTAGTAGACAGAGAAAAGGTAGGTTTCTGTTTATAAATTTGTTATTTTTAAGAAATATCGAAGAATATAGATACATATATTACTATTTTCTATTGTTAGATTTATTATTTTCTACAACCTTTCTAGATTAATGGACAAGTTAGTAAAAATGCATGTCAGAATAACGAATTGAGTGAACCTTGCCTTGAATTCGTTTAAAATTTCATTAAATTGTTCACATAATACGCAAAGAAAGATTTGGAGATCATTGGCGGATCCAGGGGAGGAGGGGGGTGTTCCGGCTGTTGGAACCCCCTTTTTTTGGCCGATCAATGCATTTTCAAGAATGGGGACATATAGTTGGAACCCCCCTTTGTCTTGGGTTGGGATCCCCCCTTTCAAAAATGGCTGGATCCGCCCCTTGAGATTGCAAAACAAGCTTTGAGCACATAAAAAATATGGTTCATGTCAAAATGGAAGGAGCCGGTTTTGTCAACGTTGTCTACTAAACAATCACCCGGTTTTTTTTTAAGAAACCATAACTTTATGAAAAGCAACTTTTGACATATATGTTCTTGGATAACAACTTCATTGCGTTTTAAAAGAAAATATTACTACATCTTATTTATACATGAAAAAAATTTAAAATCACAAAAATACTGAACTCAGAGGAAAATCAATTCGGAAAGTCTATAATCACATGGTAAAATCAAATAACAAAACGCATCAAAAACGAATGGACAAGAACTGTCATATTCCTGTCTTGGTACAGGCATTTTCAAATGTAGAAAATGGTGGATTGAACCTGGTTTTATAGCTAGCTAAACCTCTCCTTGTATGACAGTCGCATCAAGTTTCATTATATTGTCACTGAAGTCACTGTTTAAATGATCGTAATTGAATCTTTTTTCTTGAGTTCTGCAACATAAATAATCTAATAAAAGTAACACATAAACTTAACATTATTTACAGAACCATAAAACAGTCACGATCTAATGAATCCTGCCAAAACATAATCAAAGAGCTGTAAGCTATGGAGGCACTTAACCAAAAACCAAGACAAACGTAATTATGAAAACTGTGGCAATATTGCTTCAACATTAAACATTCCTATAGTTCACTTTTATGTTTATCTAATGAATTAATTATTAAGGCAAATAAATTTATAGGTTATCAAGGTTTCAAAAGCAATACATATATCAATGTTTATTTTTTATGGTGAGTCTGCAGTGGTACAAGTTCGCAATGATTGCAGTTGTTCTAGTTGGTAGTTAACATTAGTTTTAGTTCACTGTTAGTAGTACAAGTTGACTAAATATCATGTGAATCAGGGGAAACTCAATATAATGCTGACAAATCAGTATGACCTATTCACAAAACAAATAAACTTGATTTTTTTTTCTTTTTCCGTTGGTTATTTTGCACATTACTTTATTTCAAAGATTTTTTATACTTCAAATAATTCCCTTGGACATCACAATATACAAAGCAAGTTACATCAATTTACTTACATTCTTAGTTTTTTTATGATTTGCAAATTTGACAAATGTTGATAATGATATGTATCCTAATTTTTGAAATTTTAATGTTTGGAGATAGTATGGTAAATCTTAAATCTTTCATATTGAACTGAACAATTTCCTTCCTAAAGTCACATTCAAAAACTTATCAAAATAAAAAGGTACCTTCACCATTATTATTGTTCTTTCTTACATTTCACTCAATATAATTATATAAGAATACCATTCATTAATTTGATTTAATTTTTTCTTGCATATACCAATGTCTAAACTTTTTATATCAATATTCAAAAGTTGGTTACGAAATCAGCCGTTTTTATTAAATAACAATAGCACTTTTATTTTGTCTCTATTCCTCCTTATATCCTACTGGATATTGTATAGTGACCCAAGGAGGACAACTAGGTGTTTGACAACATTTTCCTGGAGCAGGGTCGTTGAGTCTGCATTGTGACGGCAGATCCCATTTATAACACCTACGAAAGAAACAAACGTGCTGTTCATACCTTATCACAGCTTTGATTATAGACAAAACTATTGGTTTTACTTGACTAAAATCGAATATCTTTCATTTTTCTAAATACATGTTCAGGTTTAACAGTTTCCTTGCCAATGCTTTGCCAAACTTTAGTATTGAAAAAAATATGGTAGAAAGAAAAATTATCACCTAATGCATACAAAAAAGAAACAGACAACTAGTCAGAATATAAGACAAAGAGTACTTTCTAAACTTGGCTAGACTCTCACGATTATTCATTTTAATAGCATGCTATTACTTTTTACCTGTTATCATATTGGTTATGTTGTTTATGCTATTTCATTATAGAACTTGAAATTTGTATCTACTAGTCATAAGAAATAGCAATTGTTGATGACAATTGACCTCCCGAACCGACTTTTTTTTATATTGTATGTTAAAGAATGGAATGTCAGCATCAATTAATTTTCACGCGGCAAACACAAGGACAAATTGTGCATTGTTATCAAATTGCCGGCATTCCTATGGGTACGATCTATGTGCCTTTCATTTCCGTACTCTTCATATTTTTCTATGATTCGGAGTTCCGTCTATCACTTGTCAAAAAGCAAGATAAAAAAGGCCAGATAATTTAATTTCACATTCAGATATATTGATGGTGTCCTTTCCATTAACAATCCAATGTTTGATTAGGTTACATTGATAAAACTTCCAGCATTTAAATTAAAAAAACAGCCAACACGGTTTCCTCCGACTCATTTTAAAACATGTACCTCGAATGTGGCACAAGCGGTCATATCAGTAACAGTATCATTGACAATCGAAACGATTTATATTCTCAAATTATCAATTTCCCCTCTTAGTAGTTATATAACAACTTCACATATGAGGTATATCGGATATTCATTTCCAAACTAATTTGGTATTAGAGGTGTAACACCACTAATTCGGGCCCGGTCAGAAAGCACATACCAGAAAGTCGTACATATTTATCACAAAATAGTTTCTACGCATGAGTGTAACTTTAAATAAGTATTTTTGGTATCAAATGAAAGCTGAGGGACTGGTGATGCAGTTAATACTTGATTCCAAGTTCTTATTTTTGCATTTTTTGTGATTGAAATCAATAAAACAGGTATTTTATGACTGTTATATGGTACAAAATAGCTCTTGAACAAAATAATTCTATGATTTTTCAAGTTTTATTGTGTTTCTTATGGTAGCCTTTTACAATCTAGGCAAATAGTATACACTCATCGGATCAAGTATAGAATACGTGATTGTAGTACCATCGAACTTATATTTAAGTCAAATGAAGTAAATCGGTTCTTATACAAATTACATAATTGTAGTACCATCGGACTTATATTTAAGTCAAATGAAGTAAATCGGTTTTTATACAAGTTAAATTATTTTCCAGGTTTATTATTTGAAGATTGTAGTTATGTTTAATCGCCATATTAAGTTGGGATTGACAGGTCGACAGGACGACAGGTCGACAGGCCGATAGGTCGACAGGTCGACAGGTCGACAGGCCGACAGGTCGATAGGTCAACAGGTCGACAGATTGACAGGCCGACAGGCCGATAGGTCGACAGGCCGACAGGTCGATAGGTCGACAGCGACATGTCAACAATTAGCTTGATTGACAGTCCGACAAGTCGAAAATGTAGCTATTTCTTTTTTTATAATTTTTAAAAGTTTAGGCAAACGGTTTTATGGACTGATTTAAATAAGTGGTTATGGATGAAATAACATTAAACATTTTCATTAGATAAATACATGTACAATTATAATTTTGAGGCTTTACAACGAATACAGAGTTCTGTGAATAAAAGTAATAAAATTTATCATGCGAAGGCACATATAATTCAGTGGTTTTAATTTAGTTTAATAGAAAAGTGAAAAGCAATGGTTACTGTTCAATTGCTGACTTGTCGACTTGCTGACTATTTTTTTTTAGTACTCAACTTCCCCCTACACAACATCCTGACTTAATGACAAATAATCTATGGATAACATGAAACATCTGCTGACCTGTCGACCTGTCGTCCTGCTGACCTGTCGACCTGCTGACCTGTTGACCTGTTGACCTGCTGACCTGTCGACCTGCTGACCTGTCGACCTGTCGTCCTGCTGACATGTCGACCTGCTGACCTGTCGACATGTCGGCCTGTCGACCTGTCGTCCTGTCGACCTGCTTACCTGTTAACCCGTCGACCTGCTGACCTGTCGCCCTGCTGACCTGACTACCTGTCGACCTGCTGACCTGTCGACCTGCTGACCTGTCCACTTGCTTACTATTTAACTGAGTACCAAACCTTCCCTCTACACAACATCGTGACTTAATGACTAATAATCTATGGATAACATGAAACATCTTCTGACCTGTTGTCCTGCCTACCTGTCTACCTGCTGACCTGTCGACTTGCTGACCTGTCGACCTGCTGACCTATCGACCTGCTGACCTGTTGACCTGCTGACCTGTCTACCTGCTGACCTGTAAACTTGCTGACTATTTAATTGAGTATTCAACCTCATGCTAGTCCCTATCCACATTGACATATTAACAGCTGTTATGTTAACCCCCAAAAACACCGACCCACAAGAACATATTGAATGTTTCAGCAAATGAATATTTCGATTATTGCCGGAACTAGGCCTTCAGATTGTTGCGCGCCTAAACATATTTAAAGTATTGGCGTATGGATATTTCAAATATTGCCGGAACTACTTAAACGTATTCTATACTTGGGCCCACTCATCTAAGAATTCTAAAATCTCACTGTACATGCAATTTTGAACCAGTTTAGCAAGTTATCTAGCTAAGGGACATATACATTGCTCTTAATAATCTATGTTTTAGCACAGAATTATAGTTCATTCCAAAAATAAGCCCTTTTCCAATTAAAAGAAGAAAAAAAGGGGGGGGGAACAATTTTTTTTGTACCAAGTCAGGAATATGGTCATTGTTATATTATAGTTCGTTTCTGTGTGTATTACATTATAACGTTGTGTCGTTTGTTTTCTCTTATTTTTTAGTGTAAATTCACATTGCGATAAGACGTGTCACGGTACTTGTCTATCCCAAATTCATGTATTTGGTTTTGATGTTATATATATATGTTATATTTGTTATTCTCGTGGGATTTTGTCTATGTGTGTTACATTTTAGTGTTATGTCGTTGTTCTCCTCTTATATTTAATGCGTTTCCCTCGGTTTTAGTTTGTTATCCCGATTTTGTTTTTTGTCCATGGATTTATGAGTTTTGAACAGCGGTATACTACTGTTGCCTTTATTTCTCATTTATGTCTTATGTTTGGACTAATGTATTTTTATTTGATGAAGAACCTGATAAAAATATGACTATTGGTAAGAACATAGCTTTCCTAATAGAAAGTAATAAATAAAACAATGATATTGAGAATAAACTAGAGGCTCTCAAGAGCCTGTATCGCTCACCTGATTCTACTTGGGTTTTTGAAATCATATAAAGAAATATCAAATTTGGCTAAAAGTGACAACACAACCTCATTTATAAGGAAAGGAACATGTTTAATTTCATTCAAAAGTCCCCACTGGCAGCCACCTTGGATGACGGATCGGCTACAAAGTAACAAAGGAACATTCATGCCATGTTTGGTTTTATTCCATTCAGTGGTTCTCTAAAAGAAGTTATTTGTATGCATTTCCCATAGGGTCCTATGTTAAACTAAGTCCCCTGCTGGCGGCAATCTTTGATGATGGATCGGCTACAAAGTAACAACACTTGGTCAGCACCACATAAGGAACATTCATGCCATGTTTGGTTTCATTCCATTCAGTGGTTCACTAGAAGAAGTCATTTGTATGCATTTCCAATAGGGTCCTATGTTAAACTAAGTCCCCGCTGGTGGCCATCTTGGATAATGGATCGGCTACAAAGTAACAACACTTGGTCAGCACTCCATAAGGAACATTCATGCTATGTTTGGTTTTATTCCATTTAGTGGTTCTCTAGAAGAAGTCATTTGTATGCATTTCCCATAGGATCCTATGTTAAACTAAGTCCCCCGCTGGCGGCCATCTTGGATGATGGATCGGCTACAAAGTAACAACACTTGGTCAGCACCCCATAAGGATAATTCATGCTATGTTTAGTTTTATTCCATTCAGTGGTTCTCTAAAAGAAGTCATTTGTATGCATTTCCCATAGGGTCCTATGTTAAACTAAGTCCCCGGCTGGCGGCCATCTTGGATGATGGATCGGCAACAAAGTAACAACACTTGGTCAGCACCTCATAAGGAACATTCATGCCATGTTTGGTTTCATTCCATCCAATGGTTCTCTAAAAGAAGTCATTTGTATGCATTTCCCATAGCGTCCTATGTTAAACTAAGTCACCTGCTGGCGGCCATCTTGGATGATGGATCGGCTACAAAGTAACAACACTTGGTCAGCACCTCATAAGGAACATTCATGCAATGTTTGGTTGCATTCCATTCAGTGGTTCTCTAGAAGAAGTTCAAAATGTAAATTGTTAACGACGACGACGACGGATGACGCCGGACGACGCCGGACGCCGGACGACGGACGCCAAGTGGTGAGAAAAGCTCACTTGGCCCTTCGGGCCAGGTGAGCTAAAATGGTATATTGGCCATTGGTAGTATCCATATGCAGTTTTCTTTGATTAACCATTATGTTACAACCCGTCCAATTTGAGTTTCAAATTAGTAAAATAGTATTTGGACTAAAGCTTTATATGTTTGTTATTGCTTTAATAGATGATAGAATAAAATACAGTAATGCTCATTAGGTGTAACACCACTAATTCGGGCCCAGCCAGAAAGCACATACCAGAAAGTAGTACATATTTACCACAAAATAGTTCCAACGCATGAGTGTAACTTTAGAAATATGTAGAATAATTAGGTATTTTTGGTATCAAATGAAAGCTGAAGGACTGGTGATCATTGTAGAACACTTTTGGACTTTTAATTTTGAATATTAAAAAAACTACATCAAATTTTAAAAAGAGGGTACATTTTGTCTGTTTGTCAAATCTGAAGTACCTGTTTTGGTACATCCGAAGTTCCGGGAACCAGTTCTTTCTTAAATGCCATTAAAGGTATGTTATTTTTTTCAGTACAAGACACCATAAAGTGTTGCTTTGAAATGCAATGATTGCCACTTTATTTGAACTTAAAAACAAAAGAGGTGTGCCTGCTTGAAACGGAGGAATTTAACATAGAAAGCAATGGGACCATGAATTAGTGGTGTACTTCCCCAAGAGCTTCCAGCTGCTATTCAGACTTTGTGATACGTAACTAGTGTCTGAGTAGAAAGTTGAAGAACCTGAGGTATGGCAAAGTAAGTCAGGCGGAAACCCGGTTGAAACAGAACAAAAGAATCGAAGCTCTTGTTAAAGGCGATAAATGCTTACTGTAATGTTTACTATTGTAACAAAAAAAATTAAAATTAATTGAAATAAATAAAATGACAATTTTCTTCTCAATTACGAAGTGTTCTATTTTAAAAACACCATTTGCATAAGGTTTCAATTTATCTATTACATAGTTACAGTTTTTTTTAATAACAGCAGAAAAATTAGATATCAAGTCAACGACATGGGTATCGATCAAGTTGGATGTATAAAATGCATAACCTCCAATTTTTTTTAAAAAAATTACCACAGACGGAGAACATTAATTATTCATCTATTAGTTCAGTAATTTTCGTGTCTGCCCTTACATTATGTGACTCAAGAAAAATTCAGAAAAAAGGGTAACCATTGTATCGAAAAGAGAAAATCGAGTGCACCTTTTTATGTTAGGGTGTGTTTGAGTTGAATATTTTGTCTTGAGTTTTGAGTTGAATATTTTGTCTTGAGTTCGTACAAAGCAAGAATATTTGATACATCATCTCGCTTCAGATTCTAATATTTTTATATATTAAAGCTACATGTTGACTTTATAACATAAACAAATCACAGGACTAAAAGATGAAATATATGTGTCAAGTGAAATACCTATCTAATGAATCATAAGAACAGAGTAGGTGTGTTTGAATAGCTATTTTTTACTAAAAGTACTTGACGACAGTCTTTCAAGTTGGAGGATAAAAATGCATATCTACGAAAAAAAAAATTTTTTTTTTGTGTGTGTGATAACTAAGGTTTTATAGTCTTCAACCACTAAAAAAAATCTAGTCTGCCCTTCGACGAAATATTTAATTAGAATTTTTTTTAAATGTTTATGAATTTTTAAAAATTCCACCTGACAACCGATTAGACAATAGTTTTAAGTTGAATCATTGCAGACAAGATCATTAACTGATGCTCATTAGCAAGTAGATATATTTGTCTTTTATAATACAACTGACATATAAGGATCGTAATGGTGCTATGCGCATAAATTTATCAGTTTCAAAGAGCAAAATTGGCAGCGCGTCATCCCTACAATGGCTTCCATTTCTACAATTGTGAAAATTAAATGGCGTAATGGGGAGATTATTTTGACGAAGTAGATTCCTGACTGAAGTGTCGTCTTTTTTTTTAACAAAGTTAAGACCTTGTTAATAAATAATCCGTATCAACTTCACAGATTATAACCAATGATCTTAAATTTTAGTTTAGTAGGTACGGACGTTGTTAAGACGTTATCTTAATAACCTATTATATTCTTTTATATGTCTTTGTAAATCATTACTTTAACTGGTCGGTCATATTTTTTTTTATTATTATATTCATTTGATGTGTCTTGTATATTATTACTCGTTACTGTGTTGTTACAATGGTAAATTTCTGCCTTCTCATCTTTTACTTTGCTAAATAAAATGTGCTTTTACAATAAGCCTTTTTGATTTTTTGACATACATGTTTATTTATATATATTCCCTATTGTTAAGATAGTAAAACACACACATCATCATCTATGTTCAGTTTAATTTCTAATTTTTTTATTAATTCATTTGTAACTCCTTCATTGTGCCACTTAATTTTGATAAAAATTATATATGGAATTTAAATATGCTTTTATATATTGTATAATTGAATATGTTTGACTTGTGTCTTATCCAATTTGTGTTACTGTAAATAAAGTATTTTCCGCAAATTATGTATGTTGAGGCATTTTTCCTTATCTTTAAAAATGATGCTTATTCTATAATGAGTCCTAAACTTTTCTAGATTTATCTTTATGAGTGAGCAAAACATTTTAAAGCCAAGGATGTATAAAAACATATACAGTTCACCTCAGCTAAACATAAAATTAAAACATCAAAGAAAAATACCACAATGCTGTTGCCCTATCCTTACCCTTCTTTAACGTAATTCTGAAATATCTAACTCATCAAATTTAAGTTAAAGCAGTCATAGTTTAAAGTTCCAATATTTGGCTAAAATCAATTACAATGTGTTAACTTTATCACATGAGCCTTTTTAAACAAGCTGTTTATATAAAAAAAAAAATATATATTTCAAAATTATGATTATAACTTCTCAGTCAAGTTTATTCAACCAAATCTACTAACTATATAAGGTATATCATTTTGCATATTGTGACTTGAATAATTGAATGTTATATATAGGTCATCATGTGTGGGTAAGATGTAGTAAGCACGTTACAAATTTTTACATAATGAAAAATGATAACATGTGATTTTTTGTATTGCAATTAATAAATATTAAACTAAAATTTGAGTTATTATTCGCAATACTGAACGCTAAAAACTATCACATTATTTTTCGTCTCACACTCTTCTTCTAGCTTATAAATCTTTATATTAGAAACTAACCGATGGAAAGGTTACAAAGACCAAAACATATTGAACACAAATAAACCTATATTCCAATTTCAATTATTTTTTCTTTAGTTATTTTGTTGAACGATTTTGCCTTCATTAATTGCACCAAAACTGGTATCATTATTCATGTAGGGGTCTCTTAAATATATAATGTGAATAGGAGTTCCCAGGTTTATATCAATAGGTAGGTGTATAAGACATTCGATAACACATTACATGATTCAATTACTGAACAAGGGAAGACTGTCTGAGAATCACAGATTACCAACAAAGGAATTATCATTGACTTGAAAAATTTCGAGTCGGAACCTTTCATTTTCTATCAAAATAAGTGGAATGGGAATGAGCATAGATTTTATTGGAGTTCCTGTCAGTATTATACTTTCATATTAAACCAATTGACCACAAATCAATATGTTTAACCCTTTCTTTAAAACAGTCTTAACGATGGGTTATTTTGCACATCATTTTGTTTTACACATTTATAATACTGTATTTAATTCCCTAATCGAGACGGTATCATAAAACAAGTACCAACAAGACAGCAAACATTTGTTATCATACTAAAAGGGTTCTCCTCTGAAACTGTTTTGTTTTGTCAAAATTTACAGTGCACTGTCTTTAGATTCCTTACAAATCAATCATTAATCAATTGATATTCTTTGAATCTATTTGTTAAAAGAAATTTTGATGGCAATGGTCAGATCTTTGATCTTAGAATTTTTCTACAAATTTCTAGAAAAAAGAGACCATATATTCAACATAAGTTCCTCTTTGATAGTTTCACTTTTTTATAGGTTGCTTTGATTAATGTCAAGGTCACATCTCCTTATATTCATATTATAAGTCCTAATAAAAATTTGCATATTGAGCAAATATTTATTATTTTGTTTATCTTGATTTTTTGTAATAGTCTTGTCTTTATTTTATGCTTTATCTTAAAACTTGAAATGCAGTACTATTTTTCATTGATATTCTATAAAGTGTCAAGAAAGTTTTTTGATTGAATATTGAACTTAGCAATCACTTTCCTAAAGTCACAAAAAATTTATCCAGGACTAAAAGTATAATTCACTTTTATTATAATTCTCTCTAAATTCACTCAACAAATGCAGGAATAACCATTCCTAAAGTAAAGGGTTTGATTTCTTTTTTTGACATATGGATATATGCCTCAACTCTTTATCTATTTAAATTTTAATAAAAACGATAATAACAGCTTTATATTGGTTTTTTTCTGTAATTATTCTTCCTTATATCCTGAAGGATATTGTATTTTGATCCATGGGGGACAACGGGGTGTTTTACAACACTTCCCTGGAGCAGGTTCTTTCAGTGTACATTGTGAAGGCAATTGCCATTTATAGCACCTGCAAAATAAACAACTTGTTATTAATAACAAAACACAGTTTTGATTAAAGACATACTATTTTGTTCACTCAAATAAATTCCATAATCATTTATTTTTCTTTATCAATGCTTTGTGAAAAAACTTATTTAAATAAATTGAACTAGAAAGAAAAATGCTCCCCTAATGCATTTAGAAACAGGAAAATATGAAAAAAGTAAGTATCTCTGACAAACAGTACTGATTTTTATCATTCATAATATACTACATTGTATTTAAAGTCCGAGCCTCGGCGAGGACTTTAGAATTGATAATTTAACTATCGAGATTGAATAAATCCGATAATCCACGCGTTACTATGTGATAATCTATTTCTCTAATGATTAAAAGATAATTTTTCTTCTTTTCTAAACCAAAAAACCCTTCGAGTGCCTTTCACTGTCCACGAAGTTGTCAATTTCATTATCACCTGTTGAACATTTTGATCAATTCAGGGAGCCGATAAAGGTTGTGGCCCTTTGACTCAGCCAATCATCTTCTGAGATCAACGGCAACCACACGTTGATTAAATGTTTTTATACAGTTGGTTCGGAAAGGTATATTTTCCCATAGAATTAGAGAAAATACTTTAAAAGTCTTTGTGGTGCAATAGAATGGAAAGAAAAATCTTTCTGATAAATTGTAGAACCCAAATTGTCAGTCTGTTAATGATAGCATGGAAAAAAAATAATTGAAATCAATAGTTGTATATGGATGCCTCATCCACATTTTCAATTTCTATGTTTAATGGACTTTGAAAAATGGGGGGGAAATCTCTAATTGGCATTAAAATGAGAAGGATCATATCATAGGAAAACATGTGTTCTTAGTTTCAAGTTGCTTGGACTTCAACTTCATCAAAAACTACCTCGACCAAAATCTTTAACCTAAAGTGGGACAGACGGACGAACGGACAAACGGACGGATGCACAGACCAGAAAACATAATGCCCATAAATGGGGCATAATAAAGAATGTTATAAGGTATTGGACATCCAAATTTTGCTGTATTTGAAATTCCCTTAGTCTTTTAGATCTTCATTGAAACAGGTGATCTAATGATGAATGTAGAAAACAGAAGTTTCTGCAATCACACTACACCACCATATTGATATTTAACTGTAGTCAAGATGGTTAGAAAAGGGGGTATTGATATGTTCTTCTTATTGTAAGTATGAAACTACTTCATTTTAAACATTCATTGAAAGGAACAAAGTGAATGAAATATTTTGAATTAAAAGTTTGTAAAAATATTTCACCTACCACTGCAATGTAACAATGCTAAACTGCATTTATTCACAAATTCATTTAATAATCTATATTTTCAAAGGTTATAACCAAAAGGATTTTTTTCAATAAAAGAACTGGCTTTTAAAAAATTGATATTTATAGCATTTTGAAGCAACCTTCAAACAATTTTACTTCCCAGGAGCATATGAACATATGTCATAGGTATGACACAACAGAATTAGTTAACACAAAGGTCACAATAGCCTAACACACTTTTGATTTGCACTTTTTTTAAACTTTATTGAGATGTTTTTGTTAAACATACATCATATTGAAATGATGCGATGACTTACAAGTTGGATAAAAAGCCATAATTTCCATGTCCCTAGCTCTGTTGTTGCATCAAAGAACCAAACAAATAAATGATTCAATAGGAAGTGCACAATGGTAATAGCACAACAGAAATCAGAGCAATTTTCTATGCAACCTGATCAACACTGTATGTACCGTGTTTATCTCTTTTCAAATGAAAAGCAAATTTATAGAAACTGGCAGTGACACTACTAGATTCCTATGTAAAGTAACATTGTGTAAAAACTAAATTGTGATAATATCAGGGGTTATGATGAGAGAATTTTCGATGAGCAAGTACACATACTCGTTCTCCCAACATAAAGGGGAGGACATAATAGTGGCATCCTTTCATTTTTTGTTGATGCACTCCCAAAAAAAACAACTCCTTATCTAATTTTCTTTCTGTTTATATATCATAGGAATAATTCATGAGTTTGATGAAAGTAGTCCATCATCCAAATTGGAATAGAATCCAACAAAAACATGACAGCGCTCCCCTGGGGATTACAGATGGGAGTGTTTCAATTACATCTTCATTTTCTATAAGTCTATCTAGGACTTTATTTTGACAGCACCAATAACATTATATTCAAATAGTATAAAAAGTATAGAATTATTTGACCAGCCCTCTTTAACATTTACTGTTCACTTATTACAGTTTATTCTTCATTTTATAACTTGATCAGTCACTTTGAACACAATTCCTCTCATTCAATTTTGTATTTGGCACCAATTGGATGTGCCACTTAAGGTAATGGTTACCAAATCACATTAAAAACTATGAAAATAATGTATCCTTGTTGATAAGCTTTTTCAATTTTAGCAATTGAGTTGTCAGTTTACTTTTGACTGATGAGTTTGAATGTCCCCCTTGGTATCTTTTGCCTCTATTTTACAAACTTACAATTCTTTACATCTATAGAATCCTAGATTTGCTTGAAGACATTCACATTTGTATTTACAATCATCAATCCATGTGTCATCCTGTCCATAATATTGTCCTTTGTAAAAACAGGTATCTAAACAGAAGAAAAATCATTAATATACTAATAATATACATTTATTGGTAGTAAATCACCTTTCCTCATCTCATGACAAAAAGCAAATTGACCTTCTATACATACACCATGTGTGATCTAATAATTTGAAGTAAATTGATACTCCTTGCAAAAGACAAGATACCTAGACAATCTGTTGCAACAAGATGATCTTGTATAGACCAACAGAGATGAAACATGTGTAAAACAGATATAAAACACATGAAAGATTGTTAAAATGATGGTAAATTTGAAACATTTTTTTTTCAAGTAAAGAAAAGTACAAGAAGAAATAAAAAGAAAAATTTGCTATCGGGCACCATGTTTTCTGTGTCATTTTTTACTGCCAGGACCTCTGACTCCTTTGTTCAACTAGTAAACTTGCTACTAACAATATTAACAACTTGTCTACTTAAAGACAAATGTATTGATCAAAGAGCAGATTGCTCTGACGGATACAATTGCCATTGTTTACAATGTGATACATGTAGTAGTATTATCTAGTAGTATTAGTTTCAAAAATAATTCAACTGTATGTGTAAAATAATCGTTAAATGTAAAGTTTATGTAATCTGAATAGTTATTCAACTTTAAAAATAGCCAATCCTCAATACAAGTGTACGAACAATGTACTTATTGTCTTTTATTTTTTTACTTTTAATTCCAATTTGACTTTCCAAAGCAGTCACTGACAGTGAGTGAATTCTATGGTGGAACCCCTATTCCTAACTCTTTAAATATTTAATTTTCTATGGGTCAGTGGGCTTGACTCCTTTCTGTACACATTCCTCTTTTAAAATTGTGATCAGTTTTAATATAATACGGCGTCTATCCACAGAACGACTTAATTTTTCTGGACGTATTGTCGTTTGAAAAGTTACTTACGGCAGGGAGACAAATCGAACTCTTTTTTTGGCTGAAGGGGTCTTCTAGTTACACTTTTACGTTGTGGACTACATTTAATTTAATTCAAATGATGCATATGATCAAAATTATGCAAAAACAATAACCCTCAATAGCAGACAGACATAGAAAAGATCTTGTGAGTTTCAAATTAATCAATGGAGTGGGGAATCCAGAGCAATCATTTAATCTGATACCCCTTCAAGTCAATAAAACTATACGCATGCGCATAAATACATTAACAAACCCTAGACTTGTGATTTGTAGCAAGGACATATATTAAATGTTAATTAAACGACCTCCATTATATTATGGAAGTACAATATCAAATATCAGTTTCAAAACAGTGACATATATATGAAAACTCAACTTCAGTTCTTATATGAAAAAAATAGATTTATCGATCGAAATTCAGAGAACTCTTGCATGTTATCAAAACTGGGGAATTCCCCTCTGGCGTGTTTCTAAATTTAAAAAGCACTAAATATAAATACTGCTTAATTCTGATTTTCCATGTTGTTAAACATAACATTAACGATACCATTTTCCTGCACCAGATGTGCATTTTGACAATACATGTCTCTTCAGTGATGCAACACGCATATATATACAAGTCAAGGGAAATTATTAATATCGACACATGAAGATTATGAGAAGAACATTATATGACAATTCTTTTGTCTTTTATACCATTTAAAGCAAACCAATCTCAAGAATGTGAGATGTTCAATGATGTTTAGAATAAAATGGTTGACGAGAGGCAGGAGCCTGAGTCAATGGTATAAGTCTACAGATTGCTTAAAAGCAATCATATCCCAAAAACTAAATGGTCTGATTTAAATTTACTATTTCACATTTGCGAAAAGGAATACTATATCTTTGGAAAACAGTGCAGTTGTTTCTTGTACTTACTTGGAGAGGCTGTGATAACAGTTCCATTTAATGGTTTACATTCTACATGACCGCAACATTGACCATTTGGTTTCACCACTTCACATGACGTAGGCAGATGGTCATATACAGGACAACTGAAAGTAAAGTAACCACATTTATATCCTGTTTTTTTTAGGGTAGAAATATGAACAATTTTATTTAGGTTATATAAGAAAATCTAGCTTAAAGCAGACATTCAAATTTTTCTGAGAAATATTTTATTTTTGTCAGCAGTTTGTTCATCAAGTAAATTTATATAACAATGAATGGATTTATGATTTTGATGTATAAGTGAACCAAACCTATATGAACATTTAGAAAATGCGTACAAAGTTTTCTGCATTAACATTCATAGTTTGTTCTGAATGTCAAAATTTGATGTTATGCATGTGCAAAAATTTTCAGACAATACGAATGCAACCTAAGATTTGTGTTTCTTGAATGCCTCTTTGAACCCCTTGGGATTGTAAAGGTAAAGCTGTTGTGTGTATGCCCTTATGTATAATGTTTAGCAAGAAAAACTAAAGAAATATGTTTATCTAGATTTTCTTTTGCAGGAAAAGATTGGTTTGCATTTGTTCAAAATAATTTGACTTCTCTGATCATATTAGCAAAAATCACCCTTCAGATAATTCTTAAAAATCTTAATATGAAAAAGTCTATCAACAGATTTTGACTGAAATCGAAAATGTAAATTATGAGTTTGCTTAGTCCACACCTAATAACATCAGCCCTTTATGTATTTTGCCAAAACCTAAGGGGGGTGTAATGTAAATATACTACTGCAAAAGACTGAGCAAGTCTGCAGCAGTGCACTGTAATTGATTTCACAGGCAAGTAGAAAAACAAAAGTTTTAATCTGTTGATGCAGCAAAATTAGTCACTAAAAATAGTTTCTTGCCCAACGTTGATTTGAGGTCAGATTATAAATCTGTTAGCATCAGTCAATGTAACTAATTATGGTTGACTTTCCTAACCCTAAAACCCATACCTTTATTGATAAAATATTCCTTTACTTTCTTTGCTACATTACAATTATTATTAAATGTAAACAAAATTTACAAATGTCATTTCAGCTTTTATTGTATTGTTTAATAAGAAGAGTAGCAATGTTTTTAAAGTAACTCATAATTATCATGTACCTCCTGTTACTAGAACCACAGATTTGCCTTGTTAATATGCAATAAACTAAATGTTTATTTCTACTAAACCTGGTTTTTTTTCAGTTAACACCTTTAACCAAATACCAGTTAATATGTCTTGGGTCTCTTACTGATATCTGATCAGTGTGAACCAGTGCTTTCATTTGCACTGTATATTCTCAGCTTTTGGTTCAATCCCAACTGAGGTAGCACCAATTTTTTGTGCCATAGTCCCTCACTAATAAAGGGAGTAATATATAGAGAGGATTGAAGGGGGAATAGTCATGTGGATAAATGGCTTGAATCATATTGCCTCAAGTCTGAAATTTCATTTCCAAGTTAACTACATACTTTTTTCTGCTTGATATCTAAGAACTTACAGAGCATTACATGAATAATGTCCACTTTGTTCATCATCACAGGTACAGTTGTAGTCACAACCATCTTCCCAGTTGTCTCCTTGGTGATAAAAGGTTCCTTTATACAAACACCCACCACCTAAAAATAAGACAATATTATCTGATATCCTTAATCATTGTTTGTGGTCATATAATGTGCCTTATACATATATTTGGAATGTTTAATAAAATATTTTTTCTAGTTCTTATTTGATAAATCGTTTTCATAACCCGTTGATTATTTTTATTTAATGAACGTGTGGTTTGTTTAATCTAAGTTTTTCTTTGGACAATATATGATTCTAATGATTGATTTCCTTGCTTTACTCTAAAATTTCCAATGTGACATCATCAATAAAGGAGATCATGTCTGATGATGTCACATAGAAAGAACACATTTTTTTGCAGCTCATTCGCAAATAAGAATCAAACTTATCTGCATATTGTTAAAAATAGAAGATTCCACAACCAAATCTCTTGAAATACGATATCTAACCACTCTCAACAGTAAAATTTAAAAATTTAAAACACTTGATGAGCTTTGCATTTTTAAAATTTTAAAATTTAAGTGTCTCATGTGGATAAACACCTGATATGCAGTAGAAGAATCTATACGTAATCCTACATCTCAATGATGATACAATATACAGCCTTACATTAACATTCTGTTTACCCAATACATATATTTTCATTCATAATATTTCAAATCATATAAAAGCTTCTGAAATTTTATAGGCTAAATGCTAGTATGCTATTCCATGCAACACAAATTCAGTCAATCCCTAATCAACTTTCTGTTTACCAAATATTTATACATTATTTTAACACATATTGGCCATATGTAATTTTTTTACTGCAGTTGTCTTCAAAACTACAATTGAGCTCTCCTAAAGTTGCTATCATACTTTATGTGCACATGCTTTATAATTTAATGCATTTACAGATTCATGAGACAACTCTCCACCAGCAACTAAATGACATTAAAGTTAACAACTATATATAAGTCACTGTATGGCCTTCAACAATGAGCAAAACCAACACAGCATAGTAAGCTATAACAACCATAAATGTTTTTATTTTTTTTTTATCAAATACAATAATATTCAGACGTTATTACAGTGTTTGAATTGATAAACTTTTAGAACAAGTTTCTTTGAAGGATCAAGAGCTTACATAGTGTTTATCTTAATTTCATGACTCTGTAAACATATTCATAATGAGATGTAAAAAATATACAGCATGGGTAATATAAGAGGTTAGCTGGATTACCAGACACAGCTTTTTAATAGATAGAGTTACATATCCCATTTCTTATCACAAAAGAAGATATTTTGTACAAATTAAATAAATAACTTACCTGTTGTATTAACTGTTGGTAGTACCACATTGTTTGGACCTGTAAAATATAAATAATACATTAACAAGTCTTAGAAAAAAATACAAATCAAAAGAAAATAGTTTCAAGCCCTATGATTTCTAAATCTTTCATTGCTACTTTCAATAACAAATATGGGTCTTTATGTTAATTAAATATTACAAGAACTTAATCAGGTTGAATAAATAAAAAGTAAAATAACAAAAGTACCAAATTCTGAGGAATATTCTACAGTAGTCCCAAAGCAAATGGCAACATCAAAAGCTCAAACACATCAAACAAATGGATAACAACTGTCATATTCCTACTTGGTGCAGGCATTTTCAGTTCCAGTAAATTTCGATTTCACTATTTTTCTTTCTCTTTTGTATAAATAAAAAAAAGAGTGATTTGATATGGTGAGACAAGGATGGCAAGGAGACAATTGCTGAATTGTAAACAAGTCTAAAATGGAACACAGAACTAATAGAACCATAGAAATCATAGGCTGTTCTCTATTTGCAACTAAGCGGTTTTTGCTCTTTGGAAGAAGGTAAGAATCACGAAAAGTCAAGTTTTTTAAATGCCTATAGTCAATGCAGAAATAGCTTCAAACTTTTCGTTTTACAAAGGACGTTTGCTGACCGTGGTGAATGTTATCAACAGATGACAGCAGCTGCCAGAAATTGTTAAAGAGGGGTACCAACATCCAAAAGCATTGCAGGTGGAATGCGTACATGTTGCTGCTTAAATGGCTTTTCATTCTTCATTTTTATGAGATGGTGGATCCTATCAGTGTGGCCAATGACGATGTATGAAGTACTAAAGACATATTCAATTCAACAAAGTATTTGTCTTCCTTGTTCCTCTTCTAGTAAATCTGTTGGTAGGCTTACGTCATACATACAAGACATCCTGGCTTTTGTATACAGTGTTTTATGTAAGCAACTGATACTGGTTGAACTTCACACCACCAGGCATTTGATGTACAGTGATAGTTATTGTTGTAACATTGCAGATGTGTACTGGTTCCAGTCAATTATGATTTATTTTTGTCCATCTGACGAGAAAAGCCTTTTTCAACTGATTTTTATAGTTTGTTCTTATGTTGTACTGTTATACCACTGTCCCAGGTTAGGGGAGGGTTGGGATCCCGCTAACATGTTTAACCTGCCACATTATTTATGTATGTGCCTGTCCCAAGTCAGGAGCCTGTAATTCAGTAGTTGTCGTTTGTTTATGTGTTACATATTTGTTTTTCGTTCATTTTTTTAAAATAAATAAGGCCGTTAGTTTTTTCGTTTGAATTGTTTTACATTGTCTTATCGGGGCCTTTTATAGCTGACTATGCGGTATTGGCTTTGCTCATTGTTGAAGGCTGTACGGTGACCTATAGTTGTTAATGTCTGTGTCATTTTGGTCTTTTGTGGATAGTTGTCTCATTGGCAATCATACCACATCTTCTTTTTTATACATTATCATAAATGTTGAAAGAAAATTGTATAATTCAAACCACATACAATCATAAATTCTTATGAAAGCTGTTAAAGATGGCATCTGACACTTGCTACATTTTGGATACTTACATTTACTATGTCCCTGGATAGTAAAGACATCTCCAACACCAGCTTTAGCTGTAAAACAAAATTAAATCATTCATAATTCTGAATCTTGAATGTACACTTCACAACTACAAATTGTCCGTCATCCTCACAAATATTTTATAGAAGCTAATATGACCATGAAAACAGTCTCAGAAGTAAAATTCAACTTCATAACAAACATGGTTTAAATATATGTATTAATGACACAGTTTCACAGGACTAGGGCTGACTACACCTTTTTTTAATTTGGATGGAAAAAATGTAGCTCCTAAAATATCCTATATACTTAATTTCATGACTGCAGTATCTATAATTATCAGCAATTTGTTTTAATATATCTCTAAGAAATATGAAGTTAAATGTAGTAGTTAAACAAACTAGTTCACAAGTACTAAGTACTGCTCCAGTTGTTTTTTCTATGAATGATATTGCATGCATTTCATTGATGAATTGATGTGAATAGACATGAACAGTATTCAAATAAATATCACTCTGACCTTCATTTATGTTTTATTCATTATTTCACTTCTTTCATTCAATTTTTATGTTAACTAATAATATATTTTCAACTGATCAAGAAACATGTCAACCTATGGCAAACATGTGTATTTAAAATCTATACAAGTTTGATCTAGAAAGATCTCAAAATTTAAATGCACACATTTTACTGAATACTCAACTATTCTTTGAGTATAATCATAATCTTTCAGTCAGTTTAATTGAAGTCTGGAGCTGGCATGTCAGTTAACTGCTAGTAGTCAGTTGTTATTTATGTATTATTGTCATTTTGTTTATTTTCTTTGGTTACATCTTCTGACATCAGACTCGGACTTCTCTTGAACTGAATGTTAATGTGCGTATTGTTATGCGTTTACTTTTCTACATTGGCTAGAGGTATAGGGGGAGGGTTGAGATCTAACAAACATGTTTAACCCCGCCGCATTGTTGCGCCTGTCCCAAGTCAGGAGCCTCTGGCCTTTGTTAGTCTTGTATTATTTTAATTTTAGTTTCTTGTGTACAACTTGGAAATTAGTATGGCGTTCATTACCACTGAACTAGTATATATTTGTTTAGGGGCCAGTTGAAAGACGCCTCCGGGTGCGGGAATTTCTCGCTACATTGAAGACCTGTTGGTGACCTTCTGCTGTTGTTTTTTTCTATGGTCGGGTTGTTGTCTCTTTGGCCATTCCCCATTTCCATTCTCAATTTTATTTTTATTTGAACAATTATTAATTTATGTTAATTGAATATTGTTAATCTATAGCTGGTCAAAAGTAATACAAATTTATTTTTTTAATTTTTCGCAGGGAGTTAAATCTCAATTTTTTCAAAATTTGGTCTTATTAAGACCAATTGTCATCTGCAAATGTTAGAATAAAGACTCACTATATCCCCAATGAGCTGAGGACTGTCCTGGAGCATAATAGAAAGCTGGTTTCTTATCTGTTTCAAGAAAGCATCTGTTTGCTGTAGATATAAACATCCAACCAGTTGAATCACATTTGGATTTATCAGCATTCTGACTAGCATAGAATTCTCTGAGGAAATCTGGATCTCTGAAATGGTTATTGATTCCACAAATACAATCAGTACCAATAATTATTGTAATATTTCTTGTAAAACAAAGCTTAAACACAAAGAAGCAGGGGCAAAAAAAAATTTAAACAAGAAGAAATCAGCATTTACATGTTCAACATTACTAACTTATAATTTGTTATCTGAGAAATTGAAACCATATCAAATATATAAATACTCACTGAGACATTGCAAAGTACTGTTTAGTTGTAGATTGTAAATCCACCCATGACGAATCTATAATTCTGCTAGGTGTAAACCAACTCATCTTATCTGCTCCTGTAGCATTAAATAACATGAAAGCTTTCTCTACACCATTTTTGTATATAGATACCCTGACCTAAAATAAATACATTTATTAACTGCTGCATCTAATTTTTTATCATTTCAGTCAAATATCCTGTAAGTTCACACTAATAGACAATATTACAGGATTTCATTACATATTACATTTTAAATGTCAGAATTACCCTTTATAAACATAACTGGAGGCATTTTCATCAATGTCTGCCCAAAACACAAAAAAGTGTAAAAAAAATCACATTGGACACTTTTATTTATTAATATGTCACACTAATTGTGATAAAATTTGGTTCAACTTGGGCATGTAGTTTAAGAGGAGATGAATTTTGTAAATGTTAACAGACATTGATGGACAAGTAATTCTAAAAGTGGCAACAGCTCACACTTGTCCTTTTGGCAAAAAATAATAAAACATTATGTGCTAGAAATAATGAAACATCTCGATCATCACCTGTGAACTTTTAATAATTATTTTAGCAAATAGGCATAAAAGAAACATGTTTTATTTGGTCAAGCCAATATGATTCAATACTTCTCATATGTTAAGTTTTATATATGTAATAATAATGTTCTAATATGTGTAAAGTTTCTATTATTCAAAATGTAATGCTATAAAACAATATCTTTTTACGGAAATGTATTTCCTTTTCAAACCAAATAGTACTCCTTTCTCCTCTCATGGAAATCATTTGGAAATTGAAATAGTATTTAAGTATGTCTTCTCATGCAGTCCATATATGCCCATTCAGTGGCTTAAATGTTCTTTCAATGTAGTTACAGATGAATGGTACATCTTTCATCAATTCTTGTGTAATGAATATTGCTTTTAGAGTTAAGGAAACAATTCTTTAACACTCACAGTGGATACAGTGTCAAAAACTTGTAGGATATAAAATACCATTCCTGTACTATTGCGACTTAAAAGTCATTTCAACTGGTGACCAATTTTTTTGCAATCTTAACAGGATAAAAAAGAAATTTACATTGAATAATTTTTGTGAATGCTACACGTGGCCAAAAGTATTTGTTGTTTCATATTTTCAGTAAAAAGTTTTTATTTAAATGAAGGTAAAGTGAGATAAATTTCATTAAACAAAAATGGTCAAAGTCCTATAATTTCTGCAAAAGTTATGTAATTCAAATAACAATACAGAAGGCTCATTATACTTAACATATAATCTGAAAGCAAGAAAATTGCCAAAATATCATATAAAAAACAAAAAAGGTATTTACAAGGTTTCATTTTGCTACTGTACTTTTTAAACAGTCAAAGTCCTTTAACTTGTACATAAATTGACAAAATAAGGAAAAATTCAGAGGAAGTGTGTTTTGTGAACAGATCAAGGACAATATTACAGGATTTCATTACTTATAACATTTTAAATGTCAGAATTACCCTTTATAAACATAACTGGAGGCTTTATAGAGCCTTGTCACTCACATATGTGTATGAACTTTTTCATCAACGTGCTCTCCAAAATTTAAGACAAGAATACCAATCTCTTCGAAATTCTTCTTTTTTGTTGAACATGCAATGCTGTGTCTCCAGTTCTGGTGTATTTGGTGACAATGACTATACAAATTTGTATCATTAAGATAAAACTGTGTCTATACCTTATCTAAACAAAGACTTGGCCAGTTGTTTGACAATCCTGGTTTGTAGTGTCCTGGGAAATTTGGTGTCAATGAGTTGGCTCCGGGTTGGAATTCATTTATGGTCTTAGTTGAATTCCATAATCCAAATAGGTCAGTTACACCTGGAGGATATGTTCCTACTCCAGTCACTCCCTTCATCAATAGTACATAACCATTTGGTGATGGCGCTTAAAATGAATATCAGTAATAGTACATAACCATTTGGTGAAGGTGCTTAAAATATGTGATATCAACTGTTATGGAATGTATTATTTTAAATTCAGCAATAATTGCGTGTATTTACTCTTGCGATTTCGTCAATTGTTTAAATTATTGAAATTATAACCCTGTTGCATTTTTCACAATAACTAAAACATTGCAATAATTTATGAATTAACAGTATATCATATACAGTTAACATCCTTCTTGACATCATTAAATATATCAGAAATGAATATGATAAAAAGTTTGTTAAAAGTACAGTTTCTTAAAATTTAGTTCAACTAACAGAGTACTTCTTGGAACACCATCAAGAATATTCAGGACTGTTTTTGGCCAAGTCTTTAAAAGTGAATAAACAGCACAATTTAGAAAAAAGAAAAACAATTCTTCAATTCATCAGGGTCTGCTCTGATTTTGACAATGTATTTACAATTTCACATCATAATAAACCTGTGTACTCAGTTTCAAATTGATTGTCAGTGATCTGGCATAAGTAACACATTGTATGATAACATACGTGTTACTTGTACTAATTGTACTGAAGGCTTAGGACATAAGTAACACATTGCAATGATAACATACTTGATACTTGTACTGATGGAACTGAAGGTTCACATAAGTTACACTGGTGAGCACAATTTTCTCTGGCGAAGTCAATAAGCAAAGTACAAACATCTGGCCCAATTTCTGCACAGGCAGAGGGGTTCTTGTCAACACAGGAGGGTGTAGCAGTTGTCGTCTGATCAGCTGAAAAATAAATATTCATATGTAGATTAAAGAGCATATGTAGATTGAAGAGCATATGTAGATAAAAGAGATGAAAGATCATGATAGATGCAGCAAAGTTTTAAATCAAAGTGCCTGTGAGCACTTAAGGGTAAACATTTCTTCCATTAAAGCAATGCGAAAAAGTCGATCACTGTAACAAACAATAACATAAACATAAATACACAATTCATCCCCTCTGAGTAACTAGGTACATTCATACTCATTTCTAATATAAAAATGAAAGTTATTTAGGTGTTCTTCCCAGTTTTGAGGCAACAAGATGGACATTGTCAATTCTGAGACAAACAGGCCATTAGTTTTCTCAATTTGATTGTTTCTTTTTTCTTCATGTCAGGGCTGTTTATAACCAACTAAATACGGTATTGAATTTCTTATTCTCCACATTGTGAATTACAGAAAATAGGTCTGTAATGTTTTATGACCACATATATATAGGTTATCTATAGTATGTACATTCTAATCATTGCTAGGTCTTATGTCAGAACAAACTCATTCTAATCATTGCTAGGTCTTATGTCAGAACAAACTCATTCTAATCATTGCTAGGTCTTATGTCAGAACAAACTCATTCTAATCATTGCTAGGTCTTATGTCAGAACAAACTCATTCTAATCATTGCTAGGTCTTATGTCAGAACAAACTTTGGTTTTTATTACAGTGTTTAGTCCTCTTAGGTTTTATGATCCCATTAATTTTTAACAGGACTGTGTTCTAACATTACTTTGAAAAGCCTTGTATTAAGAAATAATCAGTATATTATGGTTACGATGACTGATTTTGGAGGAATATGTTTTAATATGCAATAAAAAAAACTCTGTTTTAAAGTTATAATTAAAAGTCTATATTGATAAAACCACTTTTATGGTATTGTCCTGTACTATTGGTGCAAATGAAAGATTATTTTGGTGCAAATGTAATGCCGATTGGCACAAAGGAAAAACACTGTTTTTGGGTAAAACACCTATCATTACAATAGCTCATCACTAATTAACATCTGATTAATTTTGATAAATCTTGGAAAAAGCAGAGAAATATACATAGGGTTATAAGCAAGTTTTTCTTTCTTTACAGTTAACAAAGCAAAAAATCAAACACACATGAAAAAAACTTGATATATTGTATCCTGAACTTACCACACATACTACAATGATGTTGACAGTTTTCTTTAGCCCATGGTACATACTCGTTGAAACAAACCTTTTTACCATATAAATCACAGTTTGGAAGTTTATCTTGGCATGAAGTTGTAGGTGTTGTCATACCAGGCTGAGCTGTAATAAGCAATGACAATTATTATTAATACTTAGGTGTCATCACCTGTGATTAGACTGTATTAAAATCTATGATTTCAAATGAGGAATGTTAAAAAAGATGTTTTAAGTTATTAAAATTTTGTATTTGAGAGTTATTTATCACAGGATTTTTGTCAAACCATCAACATAAATTAATCTTTTTGGTTGGCACACTCTTCTGACAGGTGATATCAAAGGGCTATAGAAAATGTACATTTATTTTCTTCAGGTAACCAAAGGACAACTGTATCTAAAGGTATATTGCAGAGAGAAAGAGTCTATACTAATGGTTCTCCATAGCTGATCATGATGTTGAAATAGCACACACAAAACTTATCTAAAATCTAAAAGACCATCAAGAGAATAGGTAGTTACAACTGTCCACAAATGTGCTTAATGTCAATATATTTACTAAAAACTGACTGTTCCTTTAATTCATTGCTAATGGTAAAGCTGCAGAAATTGAAAATGAATTAGGAATGCTCTGGTTACATGACTGGCTTAAGCTAAATAAAGATGGAAAAGAAGCAAACTTATATTAAATAATGGCAGACCAACATATCTAAATTGATATTTTTGGTATGTAACACCACGTAAGTCAGATCAAGAATGTTTCCATAGTACACAAAAGCCCAACTCCCACTATAATTTTTTTTGTTCAGTGACATGTGAAATTGAGGTGAAAACTTATTGAAAGAATATTTTATAGGCCTAGGAACATGTGCACTAAGTTGTAGGTTTTTTAGCCTCATCGCCATCAAAAACTATCTTGACTAAATAAACTTTAACCTTAAGCGGGCATTATCATTTTTCTATGTTCAGTGGACTGTAAAGTTGGGGTCAAAACTCTTAATTTGAAAGATCATATCATAGGACACATTTGTACAAAGTTTTAAGTTGATTTGACTTTAACTTTATCAAAAACTACCCTGACTAAACATTTTTGCTAGAAGCAGGACAGACAAACAGACAAACAGATAAAAGGATACACAGACCTCAAAACATAATGCCCTTAGGTCATGCATAAAAATAGTATAACTTGCTACATAAAGTGAATACATACCACACATTCCACAATAATGTTGACAATTTCTCCTTCCCCAGGCATCATATGGTGGCTGACAAACAGACTGGCCATAATCAGCACAGTTATCTATGACATCAGTACATCCAGGGTGGGGATCTGGTGTTGGTATGAAGGGAGTAGGAGTTATTACACCAGGGGCTACTGTTGTTGGAGTTCTACATTGCAGTATCTTACAACACTGACCGGATACAGGTACAAGTTCACAGAGAGCAGGAAGTCTGGTGAACTCTGGACATCTGAATTATTAATACATAAGAATAAAGAGTGTCAGGGCGAGTTAAGACAATAAAACCAACTGGAAAGAAGGAAGGAAAGCATGAATGTCACTTGAAAAGCATTGCTTATTAGTACTTTAGTGTAAAGATTGCAGTGCAATACATAAGGTAAAATTCTTCCTTTCTCGTTTCTTTAGCTGTATCTATTTTTTAAAACAGATTTATACACCATTAGTGACAAAGCACAACTTCCAATAAAATAGTTTTCTTGACAAGTATGGTATATACATCATTTTAAAACTTAAATATCAAGAAAAATATGAGGCCTAAAAATATAGCTTTCAAGTCTGTAATAGGATTTGTGCAATAGTTCATCCAAAAAGGAATATTTGATGAGGACAGAAATCTACAATAGGTCACCTATGGAACCCTCAGATGTTTCCCCTATATATGGCATAACATTTAAAGTCTGCATTTCAACCAGTTCTCTTGTTACTCCCCCACCCCTTTTTTAAACAAAAACTGAATACTTTACTTTTTCCCCAAAATTCTTGAAAAAAGATACAAACCAATTGAAACCCTCCATTTTCGTTGGTAAAAATTCAAATCAGGGGTAAAACAATTAATTAAATGAAATACTAACTGTGCAGTACACTGATATCTTCCTGTTTTACTATCCACACATTTACAATGGAAATCACAACCATCGTCCCATTCATCACCAGCTTTGTATAATTGTCCTTTGTAGATACAACCCACTGTAAACACAAGACAAACTATTATAATGTAGAATTTAGTGTATCAAACAGCTGTATAAACAAACTATGGTGTGGTATATCACTGCAAAGACAAGAAAAAAAACCTGCTGTTCCAAAGAACTTTAAGTATGATAAACTATTTCTTTTTCACTTGGGAAAATCTGAGGTTTTTTTTGTAGTTAATTTTACAAACTTTGATATATCCATACATAATAGATACAAAGGGCACTCCATATTTGATCATTCTTATTAGGAATATATCAGCAAAAAAAATGTATGAGTGATGAAAAAAAATCTAGCTAGATAATATATCTTCTCTTAGATATCTACTCTATCTGTACACTTGTGGACAATAAAATCGTACATCTAACACCACTAGTGCTGTTTATTCCTGGGTTATATGATACACCAGGTCTGAATCCTGAGAATCCACCAGTATAGGAACCAACAACTGGGAATTGAGCATTAGGCTTCACTATTGATCCATCTTTGGTGGTACATTGAATTGTTTTACAACATTTGCCTTGAACTGTTGTTGTGAAACACTGAGGGGGTAAATTATTGTATGTTGGACACCTGAAAAAATAAATAAAATAGAAATGTATTAAACAAGAAAGTGTCCCTAGTACACGGATGTCTCATCCACACTATCATTTTCTATGTTCAATGGCATTGAAATTTAAAAGATCATATCATAGGGAACATGTGTACTAAGTTTCAACATGATTGGACTTCACCTTCATCAAAAACTACCTTAAAAAAAAAAAATTACCTGAAACTTGCACTATCATTTTTTATGTTCATTGGACCTTAAAATTGGGGGGAAATCTCTAATTTGGCATACAGATTAGAAAGATAATATCATAAGGAACATGTGTACAAGGTTCCAAGTTGGTTGGACTTCAACTTCATCAAAACCTGCCTCGACAAAAACTTAACCTGAAGCATGGCAGACGAACCGACAAACAATCGGAGGGACAAACCGAGGCACAGACCAGAAACACAATGCCCATAAATGGGGCATACAATGGGGCATAATAATAAATGGGGCATAAAAACATCATAACTAATTTTTTTGGCATGAATAAATAATGTAATTTCAAGATCTTGTTTAAGCAATATGAAGCAATAAAATTTTCTAAGGATTCTCTGTATTGTGTACCTGGGTTATGTCTTAAGGATCATCAACAATTTTCATAACTCTGAAAGAGTTTGTGATAATTAATGTTTTTGCAAAAGACTATAGACTAACACAATTTTCTTACACATTTTTGCTTTCTTACATTTAAAAAATTGTAACCTAATAAGAAAAATCTTAATACCTGCCCACATCTAAAAAAAATCCTATTGGTGTTAATAACTTTAAGGGCTAAAATTGATCGCAGCATTTTACTTTTCTAATGGTAATACTGATATTCAGCTAATAAACCTCTTTTCTTATTTTTTATTTCCTTCAGTCTTAAACTCGTATAAATGTGTAGAAAATATAGTATGTGTAGCTCAGAATACCAGCTAATATTTTTTTTTTTCAAATTTAAAAATATGGGCAAAAAAGGCATTTATGAGACTCCTTGAGAAAATTAATCAAAGTGCTGGATAGCACCTCTGGAAAGTTCGCAACTGTATATGTGTATTATTTCAAATAGGTTATAGACGTGCATTATTTCAAATATGTATTTAATCACAGTTTTGATTTTTCAAACTAAACCATTGTCTCGCCAGCAATTTCCAAAAATCACTCTTTATGCCCCATTTATGGGCATTATGTTTTCTGGTCTGTGCGTCTATTCGTTCGTCCTCCCTTCTGTTCGTCTGTCCCATTCAGGTTAAACTTTTTGGTAGGGGTAGTTTTGATGAAGTTGAAGTCCAATCAACTTGAAATTTAGTACACATGTTTCCAATGATATAATCGTTTAAATTTTAATGCAAAATTAGAGTTTTTACTCCATTTTCACGATCCACTGAATATAGACAATGATAGCGCGGATTGGGCATCTGTGTACTATATAATAACTATGGACACATTCTTATTTTATATATCTATACTTCTAAATTTAAAAACCGTTTTTATGTTCACCTGATAAACGTATAACCGAAGAAAGCTACAATTCAAACTTATATATAAGGGTATATATATACTTGATAGGGTATACTGAAAATTTTACCCCTTAACATCTAGAATGGTAAAAGTGACGCCAACAAAATTCAAACTTGACTTGTGTTTTGTGGTTATAAGCATTGCGTATAAGTTTCATAAAATTTGGTTCAGGCAAACGAAAGTAAGAGAACAGAAATCAATATGGGGATGTTTGGACGTACGTACAAGTAAGGGACGTCAATACTAACAGAAAAAAAACAAGGATAAAACTCAATACAGTAGGGGCATAACAATAGTAGTATGACCTCGGGAATAAAAAGTTTATATAAACTAGATTCATACAATGTTGATCTGAGGTGCTTATAACCCTGTACGGAACACATTTAAGTTGCTGCTGTGTAATTTACCATTGAGGCAATGACATTTGAGATTTTTGTTTTAAGCCATGTATTTGACATACTAGTAATCATTGCTTCTGTTTTAGGACGACCCATTGTTAATTATAGGTCGATCTTAAAGAATCATACTGCCCACGGAATAAAGTGTGAGGATAAAAGGTTCCGGATCCGCCACTGCATTGTTAAGCACTAAGAAAGTCATTTTGCTGGTACATGGACAAATGTTATTAAATCATTTTAATAATTTCTACAGCACTAGTCTTTAGTTTGATCTCGGTCTTGATACACTGAACTATAATATTCTAAGAGGTAGATGTTGACTCTGTTGCTTTTAGATTATACGGATGCTATGATACTAATTGCCATTACATTAAGACAATGTTTTTCTGTTGTCAGTTTGATCCACTTGAGCATACTGAACGAGTGAAGGTCCTTATATCCACATTGGAATGTGAAACAGGTAGCATTTATATAAAGGAATTGAAAGTTTTCGAATGATTTTTTGGCATCAAAACTTTCAGATCGATTTCAGTTTGACAAAAACAATGCACTTTTCTATTAAAGCCAGTATTTGCCTTTACTCATCCTTGGCGTGAGACATTCGCCAGTTAATTATCGATTATTTTATATTCTATCACCTGTGTATTGTTAAAATAAATCAAACCATTATCACTTGTCAATTATCCGACAACTTGGTCAAATATCAACTTGTTCTCGCATACTGGACTCTTTCGAGACACTCTGGCTTTTACTTATTCAATTACAAACAGTTGTAAATATCTTACATAGTAAAAAATAGGGCGGGAAAATGTTCATTCATGAAATATTCATTAATTCATTATATCAATAAAAATTATGACCTCTTAATAGTTATTGTTCAAAATATATACATTTAACAGACTTCTTTCTGGATCTATCATGTTCTTAATGTGGGGCTACATTGAAAAAAAATGTTGGTTTGCCAAAGCTATAGTTCTTTAAAAAAAAAGATTAGGGCGATAGGTAGGGTTTTAGTTTTTTTTTAAATATGAATGGACTATTTAATAATAAACTCAGTTAAAGAATTTATTAAAATTACAAAAAACAATAACTTTACAAATTAACCCCTTCCCCTCTACACCCTGTTCCCAATTAAAATAGTGTAGATTGAATTATATACACCACATTTAACTATTTTCATGGCACTACCATATCAGCTGTTTATTTTAAATGTCTATAAATATCCAGACAGAGTTGTCTGTTACTTAGGTGTTTCCCCGCCTGAAATGATCATGTGTTTGTCAACAAAAGAAAACATTTGGTCAAGGAATTCATTTAATTTCTGGATTATTCTGCTTTTAAATAATTTAGTTAGGATTTATATTCATTCCATGTAAGGTACAGTCAAGCATTTGTATTTAAAAAATAGTTAGCAAACAATTTTTACTTTTCAATATGACAAATGTCTTGTGATCGATGTTCATTGGCTTGTTCAACCATGCAGACAATGTAAATTATGTAAATTATAAATCTATTAGCTGTCAAAAATACAGTCGAACCTCGTTGTGTCGAAGTCGAAGGGACAGGACCAAAGTATTCAACTCATCCTAGGTTCGACTCATCCGAGGTCGAGTGTGTCGTCATAAATCTTGAATGCATGAAATACGGTATGAGATTTGTGTAAACTAGATACAAAGAATAGTGTGCCTTTTTTAATTCTCGATAAGACACTGTATGATTGTGTATTCAATCTTCATTTTTGGTCCTTCGTAATATTTAAAAGCACAAGTACTGATACAAATCATGCACAAATAAAATCAATAGTCGACACAAATATTTACAAAGGTCAGTCGCTATAAATTATGAAATCCCTTGCGGCACAAAATACGTTCTGAACAGTCTCTGATGAGGTCGTCTGCTAACATTAAATTATAATGAATTTATTATAATTGTCCTAATCCTTTTATTTATGGTAATTAATGAGTTTAAAATCTAACGATTCATTTTATCTCGGCTTGGGTCAATTAAACTCGTTTCGTTTTATCTCAGGTGAATAATGTTTTCAACACACTAACATTCCGCTTCAACAATCAACAAAGGTGTTAATAAGCAGTCACCATAAACATGTCATTTTAACTGTTATACAAACAAGTATGTTTTCTCAGTTTTAATCTCTTTTGAAAATGATTAGTTAACATAAGACATACTACCGATTTGAATTTTTATGATTAGGTCTGTATCTTTCGAAAATTCTTACTTTCGCTTTCGAGACATCAGGGTCAATTTACATTATTTTACTTTGACGGGACTATAAAATTTACTCGACTTCACCGAGTATTCGAATCAACCGAGTTCGACTCATCAGAGGTAATTGTGCATTGATCAAACGGGAATTTTACCGGGACCGAGAAATTACTTCGACTCATCCGAGTTTTCGACACAACCCAGTTCGACACAACGAGGTTCAATTGATCAACGCATCACATCAATGTTTTGACATCAACTTCCGGTTTAGTTTCTTGCCAAAACAACGACTCAAAACAATGTCATATCTTAAATCTTCCAAAAACGATGTTTCTGGGACTCAGGGGATACAATCAAGACACATCCCAGGGACTCACGGGTTTAAAAAAATGACGCGTCCAGCTCGATTTCCATGCGTCCAGGACGCGTATACGCGTCTTAACGAGAACCCTGAGTCAATCCCTTTTTTTCTTTATAAAAATTTAATTTTTTATCTATCCATGTAATATAAAATGTTTTATAACCGCCCCTTTAATAAAATTAATACATATTTTTTTTTCAATATCTATTGGGAATAGTTGTTTCAATGATATTTTTTTATTGATGTATTGTCGCTAAATAGTCTTCTTGACACTTCTCGTCGCTAAATTATTTTCATTTTCGCTTTTTATCACTTTTTGACGCTTCTTGTCTCTAATTAGTGAGACCCATGTCGGCTACAACGGCGCCACCTATTCAGGAACGATAATTACATACTTTATATAACTGAGACCGAAATAACTATAACGTCATACGGCTTCATAAAATATGCTTTAAAACGTATAATATGCAATATAATTCATGTTCAGTCGACTTTTAATTGTAATATCAACGACTGAATTGATTTTAAAATATTTTTTGATGGCAGATAACACTCGAAATTGACCCGACCTCTTTCCACACAGAATTCAAATAATGATAGTTTGTAATCAGGTTGACTGCTTATAATGCAATATACACATTAATAAAAAGTTTTTAAAACGAACAATACACACTGATCGTTTCTTTATTTCCCAATGTAAATGAAAGAAACAAAAACCATTTCATACCACAAAAAGAAGGGGGAGAAAATAAACAATTTCCGGATCTATTTCTGGCAATATGACCCCCACATACATTTGTTGGATGTCGCTTAAGGAAAGATGAACATGATGACTTGAAAGTCAGGCCTGAAAGCACTGCCTTTAAATTCCATCTTGATTTCATCGAATTGAAAATGTCTGAAACCAAAGAATGTTTCATTTTCTCTAGATGTCTAAGAAAATATTTTGGAGTGTTTCAATTTGAAATGATTAAGTCTGTACCATGAAGTATACATTAAGTACATTCACGTTGATTGGTATTTCACAATATTTAGGTTGGTATTTCATTAATAGAATGACAAAGCCTTGCAAGAAGGAGGTTGCACATTCGGGTATAGGTATACGCATTATATAAGATCAAAGATACAAAAATAAAAGAATGAAGATACAAAAATAAAAGAATGAAGTAAATCTTTAAATTTATTTGGACTACTGATTTGCATTAAGTGTTTAACAAAATATGTATACTAATTATATTTACTCAATATATCGCCCCAAGCTGATAGACAAGTTGTCTTATAGTTCTAATTAATTTTATGTTTTTATGGATTAACAATAGCAAGCAATATACTGTACAATTAATCTGTCAAACTTAATACTACAAAGATAATTTTGAAATAGAACCAAATTATTTCATGATTTCATTATACATTTATATCAAATCTATCAAAATTGAAAAAAAGTCGGTTAACCAGTTAGCGTTTTTGGTATTCGGTCCTTCTGACGGTTAACTGCTAAACCGTTAACAACACTAGTAAATACCTTTTTGTAGATGAAAATTTTCCAAAAAAGTCTGACAAACAGACGGAGGGATTGAAAATTTCAATCATGTTATGACTGATCACTATTGTCACCCTTTGGATAAGTTCAAAATGTAGGAGCCAACATCTTTTTCATGATGAAGATAGGGCAATCCGGACAAAAGGGTCAAACTAGTATAGTTCAACGGTTATACTTTTAAAGCCCTTTTGGAGACCAACAGACATGTCATCCTTATAACATGTATTTTTTGTATTTTGTTAGCACTATAAAAACAAACAAACTTAGCATCATGGAAACAATTCTTTGAAACACTTACTGTGGTTTACATTCATAATATCCAGTGGATCCATCTACACAGGTGCAAGTAAAATCACAGTCAATATCCCAGGACTCTCCCTTGTTATATACTTTGTTCTTGTATACACATTGATCTGTAAATATAATAACACAATAAATAATATACAGCTCTCCCTTGTACACAAATTAACTCATCTGAAAATAAAATATCACAATACATAATAAATGACTCTCCCTTGGTATAAATTTTACCTTGCATGCATGACATACACTAATGCCCAACTTTCTATCATGTTCTATGTTCAGTGGACTGTGAAATTGAGGTAAACAAAAAAATTGCATGGAACATCTAATCGGACATGACAGGAACTATCACAAATGTTTGGCTGGTAGTAACCAGTAGGTGCCCAGGCAATATTACAGGAAATCACAGTTAGGAAACAACACTTTTTTGATGAATTTAGTGAAAAGATAAAAACAAGAATAGTACAGGATGCCCAACTAGCACTATAATTTTCTATGTTTTGTGTACCATGAAATTGAAACTTGAAACTTTCCACAATAGACCAAATGCCACAATAAAATTACAACTATAGGTCAAGATGATTTTATGGGATGGCTGTCTTATTTAAAAACAAGATTGCCTATAAGCTAATGAAAAGAAACTAAAGCAAGTTGATCTGTTTTTGTAGTGAAAGCTCAAGACATTGAATCAGGAGTTACTATTCAGCAAATGAAGAAAGCAAAAAATGTGCAAAAGATGAAACAGGTGTTAACTGATAATGTGCACAATGGTGCATTAATTGATAGAAATTAGTCCATGATAATACAATTGCTGATTCAAATCCATGTTCTAATATAGAGGCATATCAGTCAAAATTCAAACAGTCAAATGATTCTGGTTGACAACCAAACAAAGGTGATAATTCAAGATCTGACTTAAGATAAGATTCTAAGACCAGGACAGACATATAAAGATACTTGTTGCTCATAAGAAATCCAATATTTTATTTAATACGAATAGTCTAAACGTCTAAACTTAAAGCATGAGAAAATAAAAGCTTTAAACTAACAGTGGAGAGAATTCTAAACTGAGACATGCAGCATGGAGGATGGAAAGGAAATGTATTTCAAAAGAGAAGCTGTACTCCCTCAGAGAGGGCCACACAAAATCATCAGACTGTTACAATATGCATACATGTCTGTAACTGGTCATGATAAAACTATACACCAAATATCAAATGACGAAAATAAGTGGGGTAAACTGAATTGTCAAACAGACAGACAGATAGACAGACTCGACAGACTGAGTGAAAACCTAAAGTCTCCTTTGACTTCACTGATGGATTAAAATTCAAATATCTAATGACAATTCGAGGTGTGATTTCATAGTGATAATGCATGGCTCAAATCCTTTTTGATAAATGGGTGCAAATGCTTAGTAGTAATTGATGATGTGAATTTTGCAAACATTAAAAAGTTTTAACGGTCCTTTTCTGACAAATCACTTTCTTATTATTGTTTTACTAGATTTATGTCACTTGACTTGGCGGGGTTAAAGACGTTCACTTATTTAAGACCAGTCATCTACAAGCAAGAGTTTTGGGATAAACTCATTAATGAAGTGTCAGTTCTTCGTCCCATATCGTACACCTTGATCTTTTGTATATGCGTCTGGTGACACTGATGGGGGATTAGAATTCAATACTAATTATGACGGCAATCATCCTTATCACACACATCTTCAAATAGACTGTTCTTATGCAAATTAAGTTGAAATAACATTGGTAATACCTTTTGGTCAAACTTAAAACAAGTTTTGTAAATATAAACTCTAAATTGAAAAATATAAGAAAGTTAAATTAAAATTAGGTTGACTTTGGATTAGTGATCTTTAGACTTGGTTGACAAAAGTACTCAATGTATTCTAGTACATGTTCAGATTGTTTAGAAATATCAAGTATATTTAAGACCAATTCCAAATGGTCCTGTATAAAACAGTACAGTTGAGTACTAATACCAATTCAAGACTATTACTGCTTTCTTTTCAATGTAATGTAATAATTTACATATATAATTCATTAACTTACTACTGATTCCAGTGATTTGATTTGGTTTGATCGGGTATCCTCCTCCTGGGATTCCACCAGTTGTGTTTTGTGAGGGGTTAGGATTGATTTGAATAACTGGAACAAGACTTGTTGGAGCAGGTGTTGGTATCACACCTATCTTAGTTGGTGCTGGAGTTGGTACAAGCTGGGGATCTGGGTTTATGGTACCAAATCCAGGCACATCACAACCAATAACTGGACAACATTGTCCTGGTACCATGTTCTTTTTACAGTATGATGGCAATGCTGGATAAGCTGGACACCTTACATAAAGTAATAGTATAAAAACCAGTCAGCAGGGATACAGTGTTCATTTAACAGTTTTCTGTAGCCATGATAGTATAGGTGATACAGAGTCAGTGTGATTATAATCATAGTGCAAATTATAGTTCACTTGGCATATAACTGTTAATCCTGTGCACATTTTGGTTTGCCATACAAAAAATTTAGCTTTTTAAAACAAACAACTATTAGATAAAGTTTTGACTACAAGATTCAGTATTAAATTTCTTGACACAGAAATGAAAGATTTTGAAAATGAATATTATAGCTGGGAAGGGACTGAAAAAAAGTTGCTCATCTTTAATGATAATGAAAAGTTTATCCAACATCATGAAGGTTTATAAAACATGTGTACAAAAGTAAAAAGAAGCAAAACTTGCAAATGGGGGAAAACAAATATTTCTAAAGAAAATTCATCCCAGCTATACTACCCTTACCCTTACTGGGTAGTTATTTCAAGTCATACATATACAATCATACTTGGATATACATCTGTACAGTCCCTTTGGTCCATTCAAACAGGTACACACATAATCACATCCATCATCCCAAGAGACTCCCTGCTTGTAAACTTTGTTCTTATATATGCATGCATCTATAAAATATAATTACGAGTAAAGATTTGATTTGAAATTCCCAAAACCAGTAAATTCTGACACTTGAAAATTTGTTTCTCATTTATAATAGTTATATTTAACCATATTGCAAATATCATGAACATATATTTTTGAAAAATGGAAGTCTAACTTTACTTTTATTTATGTATGTAAGCATAGTGTTTAGGAGACACTTTTTCTAATCTTTGCCTTCTATAATATTTTGACTTATTCTTCCAGTGATTTTTATATGAAAAGCATAGGTGTATCTTGCACTCCTTGCACAGCTGTTTATTAGTTACCTATAGAATTTTTTTTAACAATACATTTGATATAGATATACTAAACTGGTAATGAATAAAAATATATGAGATTTGATTTTAATATGGTGTTTTTGTCCATAATTGTTTTCAATAACCATTCATCTTCTTATCACAACTTCAGGGAAGACAGCAGTATTATTACTAGTACATGTGCAAAAACATATCATTCACAATAACTATTAATTTTGAAAATAAAGTGGGGAATGAAGATTATATTACCACATTAGTAAATTATTTCTCAGTCTACCATTTATACAAAAAAATGATCCTGAAAAACATAAACATAACCCTTACCTCTGGTACCCTGTATAGCATTAGGATTCTGACTGGATCCAGAGAATACAGAATGTGTTCCTATAGGAACCAGATTAAACTTGTTTGGTGGAAGTGTTCCTGTGATTGTATTTCCAGTGATTGGAGTATAGGTGCCACAGTCTGGTACCTCACAACAGGCATCTGTTGGGTCTGGTTTTAATGTACAGATTGATGGCAAGTTGGAGTAGGCTTTACATCTGATAATATACAAATATTACATTGTCTTCTCAGAGATGTCAGAAAGTTATTTTTTTAAGATTAATAAAACTTTTATAGTCACAGAACTTCTAATTCTATCACACCTATCTAACATTAATTTATAGTTACAGAACTTCTGATTCTATCACACCTATCTAACATTAATTTATAGTTACAGAACTTCTGATTCTATCACACCTATCTAACTTTAATTTCTATTACAGAACTGCTGATTCTATCACACCTATCTAACTTTAATTTCTAGTTACAGAACTCCTGATTCTATCACACCTATCTAATCTGATGATCAATGTCTTATACATATATACATTCATAAAATATATTTAAAACTAAGAACATAAAAAACTTTCAAATTTAGTAGAACAAAATTTAATCATTTGTATTTTTCTAATAGGAAACAATTTGTTTATTTTGGTTAAATAAGAGTAACAATGAATGACAATTCTGTGTGATGGGCATCCTTAGAACATGCAGTGTCATAAAGAGTAAATAATTGAAGCATAATAATTTACCTTGCTGTACAGTTGTAGAAGTTGGTAACCGTGTCTTTACATTCACAGGTATAATCACAAGCATCGTACCATTTTGATCCTTTAGAGTGTTGTGAGCCATCAATGTAGACACATACATCTGCAATAGTTACGATTAATAATAAGGCACATATATGTTAGTTTAGTAAGCAAAGCCGTACAATCAAAGAACAGAGTCAGATTGCTCTGAGGGATACGATTGTCGTTGTTTTCATTGATACATGTATTAGTATTATTTTCAAAAATAATTCAACTACATGTGTAAAATGCTCGTAAAATGTAATTTACATAAGCTGAATAGTTATTCAACTTTAAAAATAGACAATCCTTGATACAAGTGTATAAACAATGTACTTATTGTGTTTTATTCTTGTACTATCAATTCCCAAAGTTTACTTTCCACAGCAGTTACTAAGAGTGAGAGAAGGTATTTCACTCTACAATCACTTTAAAACCTATTTTCCTATGTGAATTCTAGGTGAAACCCCATTCCTAACTCTTAATATTTAATTTATTTGGGTCAGTGGGCATGACTCCTTTCCGTACACATTCCACTGTTTAAATTGTGATCGCTTTTAATATAATACACTGTCTATCAACAGAAGGAGTTAATTTTTCTAGACATATTGTCGTTTGACAAAAGTTACTTATGGAAGGGAGACAACTCGAAGCGATAACATGGAAGATTTCATTTTGGCTGAAGGGGTGTTCAAGTGACACCTTTACGTTGTGGACTACATTTATTTTAATTTAAATGATGCATATGATTTAAAATTATGCTGATGCATATGATTTAAAATTATGCAACAACAATAACCCTCAATAGCAGACAGACATGGAAAGGATCTCTTGAGTTTTAAATTAATCAAAAACCATATGCATGGGCATAATTACCTAAACAAACCCTAGACTTGTGATTTGCAGCATGGATGTATATTAAAAGTTAATTATACATCCTCCATTTCTTTATTGAAGTACAATATCAAATATCAGTTTCATAATGGTTACATATAAGAAAACTCCACTTCAGTTCTTATATATGACAGAAATAGATTTATCAATCGGAATTCAGAGAACTCTCCCCTGTTATCAAAACTGGGGAATTCCCTCTGACGTGTTTCTAAATTCATAAAAACACTAAATATAAATATTGCTTAATTCTGATTTTCTGTGTTGTTAAAAACACGCATAAAATTCAAGGGAAATATCGAAACATGAAGATTATGAGAAGAACATTATAGGACAGTTGTTTAAATTCAATCCTTTTGTTTTTTTATACCATTTAAAGCAAGACAATGTCAAGAATCTGAGATGTCCGTTGATGTTTAGAATAAAACGGTTGACGTAGGGGAATGGCCCTGAGTCAATGGTATAAGTCTACAGATTGCTTAAAAGCAATCGTATCCCAAAAACTATAATGAAATGTGTGGTTTTTTTTCTACTGAAAGGATTCACACAGACGTTGATTCACCCGAGTTGAGTTTAATTCTTTCATATAAGTTTCTTTTATATACACTCAACACTATGGAAAGAACAAAGTGATATATAAACATAATATTGAGTTAATCCTATAGTAATCGAATCTCAAGGTACTGTTGATAAGTGAAATCAATATTTCTTTTTATCAAATTGCTATAAATGTACCTACTGTTTGGTTTCTGAGTAGCAACACCAGGAGTTGTTTTGATTGGTAAAGTGGTTGTGGTTGGTGGTGGTGTCAACGTTGGATTGAAGTCACATTTAGCAACTTGACAGCAGTTGTCTTTAGGATCTTGTTCATAGTGGCATTGAGGTGGAAGATAGAAATATTTAGGGCATCTGTCATCACATTTATATAAACCTCTGCTTGCATCCTCACAGGTACAGATAAAGTTACAACCATCATTCCATGTCTGTCCTTGTTGGTATACTCTCTGTTTGTATACACAGTAATCTATAACAGAAATTAACACAATATTAGTTACAACTTTAAATCTTTAATGAAAGATTGACTATTATGAAACTGAAATGAGGTCCTGGAATCACTTTTGAATTCTTTTAGTTAATCTAATCCTTTTAATGTACCATCATAAAACTTCCTGTACATTGTAATATTAAAGTTATTCTACACATTATTGATGATCATTTTAGTCCTAAAGACAACTTTATCTTCCAAACTGTCAAAATTGTAATTTGTTTGGAATGACAAACTATTTCTGTTTCAGATAATTACATTGCCTCCTAGCATTAACTAGTATATAAGATACATCTTCTGACATCAGACTTGGACTTCTCTTGAACTGAATTTTAATGTGCGTATTGTTATGCGTTTACTTTTCTACATTGGCTAGAGGTATAGGGGGAGGGTTGAGATCTCACAAACATGTTTAACCCTGCCGCATTTTTGCGCCTGTCCCAAGTCAAGAGCCTCTGGCCTTTGTTAGTCTTGTATTATTTTAATTTTAGTTTCTTGTGTACAATTTGGAAATTAGTATGGCGTTCATTATCACTGAACTAGTATATATTTGTTTAGGGGCCAGTTGAAGGACTCCTCCGGGTGCGGGAATTTCTCGCTACATTGAAGACCTGTTGGTGACCTTCTGCTGTTGTTTTTTTTTTTCTATGGTCGAGTTGTTGTCTCTTTGGCACATTCCCCATTTCCATTCTCAATTTTAAGATCAATAGGTTCTCTCCTTATTTAATTTTACCCTGGATAGTAACATATCTAGATATACTTACTAATCTGGCCACCAGTAATTGTACCAGGTTGACCTGGTTGTAAGGCTGTACCAGTGTGTGATCCTTTAACTGGAGTAGGAACAACAAGAGGCATACGAGTGGTGGTCTGACCAGGAGATGGGGACACCATTGGTGCTGGTGTGGGGTACTTGTTACAGTCTGGTATCAAACAACAACCATCATTAGGATCGGCCTTCAGTGTACAGAAAGATGGAAGGTTGGTGTAACTGTTACATCTAAAAAAAAAAGAACTTTTATTAACACTGACGCCTCGGGAAAAAATACTGCCTATAAGTAGATTAAATGTATAGGCAGATAAAAAATATACCATACTGCTGTTGTTTTATTCAGTGTTTAGAAGACATCATATGGTGATCTTTTTGTGTTCCCATCCTTTTTAACTTTACAATATCTTGTGAATAATTTGTATTAAAATATTTTTTAACCTGTTACCTTTTGATGGCTATTATTTGTTTGTTTCTCTGTCCTATATTTTCTGAAATTTATCTGTTTTTTTATTGTAACCCTGTCGTGTAATATTGTCATTTTAATGTTATAATTAACACTGCCATTAAAGCGGGAGGTTTGCAAGCCACTAAACCAGGTTCAACTCACCATTTTTTCATAAAATGCCTCGTACCAAGTCCAGAAAATGGCCATTGTTACATTATAGTTCATTTCTGTTTGTGTTACATTTCAGTGTTGTGTCTCTGTTGTGTTGTAGTTCTCTTATATTTGATTCATTTCCCTCCATTTTAGTTTGTAACCCGGATTTGTTTTTTTTCTATCAATTTATGAATTTTTGAACAGCGGTATACTACTGTTGCCTGTATTTGTATACATACTACATCTTATCTTAAAATTGTCTATATGGGATAAAATACATATAGATATTTTCTCTTACATTTTATTTCAAATGGTTCATTGTCCTACTTGTAATAGGTTTTAGAGTGTATACTATGTTTATCTAAGTTTTTTTACTTTCTTCACAAAATACCATTTCTTTAAGAGTAGCTATGAATCAGTTTTTAAGTTATATAGAAAATATATAGATAAGAGTTTATTATTGACAGTCTTTAGTTAGTTAGTTATGCTTCAATGTACTGTATTTCTAGTTTGATGAAGAATTGACTAGTTAAGTTATGCTTCAATGTACTGTACTTCTAGTTTGATGAAGAATTGACTAGTTAGTTATGCTTCAATGTACTGTACTTCTAGTTTGATGAAGAATTGACTAGTAAGTTATGCTTCGATGTACTGTACTTCTAGTTTGATGAAGAATTGACTAGTTAGTTATGCTTCAATGTACTGTACTTCTAGTTTGATGAAGAATTGACTAGTTAGTTATGCTTCAATGTACTGTACTTCTTGTTTGATGAAGAATTGACTAGTTAGTTATGCTTCAATGTACTGTACTTCTAGTTTGATGAAGAATTGACTAGTTAGTTATGCTTCAATGTACTGTACTTCTAGTTTGATGAAGAATTGACTAGTAAGTTATGCTTCAATGTACTGTACTTCTTGTTTGATGAAGAATTGACTAGTTAGTTATGCTTCAATGTACTGTACTTCTAGTTTGATGAAGAATTGACTAGTTAAGTTATGCTTCAATGTACTGTACTTCTAGTTTGATGAAGAATTGACTAGTTAGTTATGCTTCAATGTACTGTACTTCTAGTTTGATGAAGAATTGACTAGTTAGTTATGCTTCAATATACTGTACTTCTAGTTTGATGAAGAATTGACTAGTTAGTTATGCTTCAATGTACTGTACTTCTAGTTTGATAAAGAATTGACTAGTTAGTTATGCTTCAATGTACTGTACTTCTTGTTTGATAAAGAATTGACTAGTTAGTTATGCTTCAATGTACTGTACTTCTAGTTTGATGAAGAATTGACTAGTTAGTTATGCTTCAATGTACTGTACTTCTAGTTTGATGAAGAATTGACTAGTTAGTTATGCTTCAATGTACTGTACTTCTAGTTTGATGAAGAATTGACTAGTTAGTTATGCTTCAATGTACTGTACTTCTAGTTTGATGAAGAAGTTTGCCAAAAACACCATCGTATTAGTTCTCTGACTTCACAAAAAGAGATGTCATCTGTCATAGTGGTTGCTATCTTTTCGATGTTTTACTAATTTAAATTAAACTCAATTTCTATACAGCTTTTTAATCCAAGTGCCGCCATATCTGGATGGATATAAACTATAAACTTTTGACCTATATTGGATGTTTTATTTTTGTATTTAGAACTTTGCACCTTAAACTTTAAGAAAAGTTTCTTTCTGAATATAGAAAATCAGCTTTTGAAATGAAATATTATTTAAAAAGACATTCTTATTTTTAATCAGTGATCATTTGGTTTGAACCTTTGATGAGAAATACATCTATCTAATTTGAATATGGTATGTCAAGATATATTGTATAACTTTGTTTCGAATGCCTTAACCTCCACACTGTATATTTGTAAAGAAGGTCGGTAGCATCATCCTGCATACTGAAATTGTGCGTAATTAAATACCTTTGTGTACAGGAGTATATTCCTTTAGATACATCTTCACATCTACACTGAAGATTACAGCCGTCTTTCCAAGTCTGGCCCTGTGTATAGTATACACCTTTGTAAGCACAGAACCCTGTAATGAAATTTTAAACATAATGAATTCTATGGTTTCAAAAAAATTTGACTCATTTATGTGAAAATCAATTTCTCCTTGAACCGATATGATAATTTAGGACAAGTAAACCTCAGGAGCCTGTAATTCAGTGGTTGTCGTTTGTTTATGTGTTACATATCTGTTTTTCGTTAATTTCTTTTACATAAATAAAGCCGTTAGTTTTCTCGTTTGAATTGTTTTACATTGTCTTATCGAGGCCTTTTATACTGACTATGCGGTATGGGCTTTGCTCATTGTTGAAGGCTGTACGGTGACCTATAGTTATTAATGTCTGTGTCATTTTGGTCTTTTGTGGATAGTTGTCTCATTGGTAATCATACCACATCTTTTTATACTGAATAAGAAGCATGACATGAACAAATATAAACTTAAGTTACAATTAAAAGAATGGGCTGACGTACCTGTCTGAGGTGGTATTGTGCCTGGTGGTGAGATAGTTGATTGTGGTACTGGAGTTGGTCCCATATTTGGTCCTGGTGTAGGTATACCATTAGGGAAAGGTGTAGGATTTTTGAAATCACAGTATGGTACTTGACAGCACTTGTCATTAGGATCAGAAACTAAAACACACTCTTTTGGTATATTTGTGTATTTGGTGCATCTGTTAATATAAAATTAAATATGTACCTCATGAATTTATAAATAATTTGATAAAGGAAAATATTTCTAGTTTTAAGAGGGCATTTTAGCATACCCCCCTTTTTTAAATCAAATTTTCATTCAAACAAAAGACTTTGCTGTTGTCATTGTCCAGTTGTTACTGTTATAAATTCATTTGTCAAGCAAACTTCACAATTAGATAAATAATGTCTTTTGCAAAAATGTATGTATGAAGATATCAATGTGTATTCAACTAATGTCTATTCTCCATTCATCAAACAATATCTCTATCAAGTTATGTACCTGTCTATACATCTATAGAATCCAGAGTTACCATCCATACAGGTACATTTATAATCACACTGGTCGTTAAATCTTTGACTTACCTGTCTATACATCTATAGAATCCAGAGTTACCATCCATACAGGTACATTTATAATCACACTGGTCGTTAAATCTTTGACTTACTTGTCTATACATCTATAGAAGCCAGAGTTACCATCCATACAGGTACATTTATAATCACACTGGTCGTTAAATTTTTCACTTACCTGTCTATACATCTATAGAATCCAGAGTTACCATCCATACAGGTACATTTATAATCACACTGGTCGTTAAATCTTTGACTTACCTGTCTATACATCTATAGAATCCAGAGTTACCATCCATACATGTACATTTATGATCACACTGGTCGTTAAATCTTTGACTTACCTGTCTATACATCTATAGAATCCAGAGTTACCATCCATACAGGTACATTTAAAGTCACACTGGTCGTTAAATCTTTGACTTACCTGTCTATACATCTATAGAATCCAGAGTTACCATCCATTCTGGTACATTTATAATCACACTGGTCGTTAAATCTTTGACTTACCTGTCTATACATCTATATAATCCAGAGTTACCATCCATACAGGTACATTTATAATCACACTGGTCGTTAAATCTTTGACTTACCTGTCTATACATCTATAGAATCCAGAGTTACCATCCATACAGGTACATTTATAATCACACTGGTCGTTAAATCTTTGACTTACCTGTCTATACATCTATAGAATCCAGAGTTACCATCCATACAGGTACATTTATAATCACACTGGTCGTTAAATCTTTGACTTGGTTGGTACAGCTGACCTTTGTACTGACAACCTACAAGAGAACAAATAATCATCTGGTTCTTAAACTTTAATCCAAGATCAATGGTCACACATAAAACACATCTCTACCATGGTGAAGTGGATAGTCACACTATTTGATACATACATAATTTACATAATATACTAATAACAACATGGGTACATAATTTTTCGCACACAATCTATACTTATTTGTGCAATTTAAGTCATAATAAAAATAATGAAAGAAGTTGTTACTTAAAATTTCAGAATCAGTCTTATTCTTTATTACATCCCTTTTCTTGTTTTTTCTGTTATTTTTCATACATGTAACGGCTTTTATATTTCATTTCCTAAACTTTACCCAATATCATAGCTTTTCTGTTTTATTTATCTTCCTCTCGTTAACAACATTTCATTTTCTAGTTGCTTTTATTTCTGAAATTTTGATATTTCCTTATTATATTCCATTTTCTTAATATTATGTTCCAATTTTTTTTTATTCAACATTTTAGTCATTTCATGTTATTCTTATACATTTTATTTTCCTTGTTTTTCTCTCCTGAAATTTCAGTAATATTTCTTTACCTATTAAGTTCGGTACTTTTCCAGTTCCAGTTATGATACCAGGTTGAGGCATTTGTGGTGTGATAACTCCTGGTGTAGGAGGGATACTTGGTACAACAATAGGACAGTATGGTACTTCACAGCATGATGGGTCTTTGGGATCTGGTTTTAAAGAGCAACCAGCTGGTACATTAGAATACTTAGAACACCTGAAATTTAAAAAAAATACACAATTGGCTTTTAATTGTCCCATGTATCATAAAATCCAGTCAAACTAGATTAATGACTTTACTTAAAAATACAAGTTACAAAACTGTGTTTGCAAATCTGTTATTGTAAAGTTCTGTGGCTGAAATAGACATTCAAATGTTTTTTTTTAATGATTTTGCTCAATGTCTAAAATTTCAATGATGTTGAACATACAGACTTATGGTTTTCAACTGAAATATATAAATAAAATCTTCTATTGTTTATTAGTTTTTGTACTATCTGTGCTGGGTAATTGGCCATTTATTATATATACATATATAAAACTGTAAGTGACTGTTAGTGACTGATATAATTTGGTGCAATCATTTTGTTTTTGCAAAATGGAGTAGTTTAGTCTGAGGTAATACATGATCAATCTACTCAATCAACAAACATAAGAATAACAAATAAAAGCATTTGATTTTTATTATTCATCTAAATGAATTTGACTTTAAAAATAGTAAACCAACATAGAACAAGTAAATTAATAATCAAATCTTCTGATTAGTCAAAAGTAAAATCACTAAAAATTCTGAACTCTGAGAAAAAATCAAAATGGAAAGTCCCTAATAAAATGGCAAAATTTAAAGTTCAAACCATCAAACAAATGGATAACAACTGTCATATAGTTATCAACGGTACCAGGATTATAATTTAATATGCCATACCAGCGTTTTGTCTACATAAGACTCATCAGTGACGCTCAGATCAAAACAGTTATAAAGCTAAACAAGTACAAAGTTGAAGAGCATTGAAGACCCAAAATTCCAAAACGTTGTGCCATACATGGCTAAGGTCATCTATTCCTAGGATAAGAAAATCCTTAGTTTTTTTGAAAAAAAAAATCAAAGTGTTGTAACATGAAAAACAAGAATGTGTCCATAGAACACGGATGCCCCACTTGCACTATCATTTTTCTATGTTTAGTGGACAGTGAAATTGGGGGGAAAACTTTAATTTGACATTAAGTTTAGAAGGGTCATATCATAGGAAAAATGTGTACTAAGTTTTAAGTTGATTTGACTTCAACTTCATCAAAATCTACCTTGACCAAAAACTGAAACCTGAAGTGGTATGAATGGACGAACGAACGAACGAACGAACGAACGAACGAACGGATTGACAAACAGACACACAGGCCAGAAAACATAATACTATCGTAGGTGGGGCATAAAAATAAAAAAAAAAGTTTTAAAGATATAGATTACCTTGGTTGACATCTATAATATCCTGTTGAAGCATCTTCACAGACACAGACCGAGTTACATCCATCATACCATTGCTGACTTTGTTTGTATAATTGTCCATTGTATAAACATAAATCTATAAATAAAACACAACATTATAACCACAAACACACAGAGAGTTACATCCATCATACCATTGCTGACTTTGTTTGTATAATTGTCCATTGTATAAACATAAATCTATGAATAAAGCACAGCAATATAACAAAAATATTGATCTAACAAGAATGTGTTCCTAGTACACAGATGCCCCATCATTTTCTATGTTCAATGGACCATGAAAATGAGGTAAAAACTCTAATTTGGCAATAAAATTAGAAAGATCATATCATAGGGAACATGTGTACTAAGTGTCAAGTTGATTGGATTTCAACTTCATCAAAAAGTACCTCGACCAAAAACTTTAACCTGAAGCGGGACAGACAGACAGACAAATGAAGGAAGAGACACACATACCAAAAAACAATGCCCATAAGTTGGGCATAACAATCGGTAAAGGAATTTGAAAACCTATGCTTGTTTGAAAGTTTCTATCTACAAGACAAGAATGTTGTTCTATAAGATCTGAGGACTGTTTAATACTAACCTTTAGGTTTTGGTCCAGCTGTTGGTACCATTCCAGAAGGTCCAGGGGTTGGTACTTGGGTGGTGCCATACTGTGTAGGTGTACAGTATGACATCTGACAACATTTATTATTTGGATCTTGTGTCATTGAACAGTATGCTGGCAGTGGTGGGTATCTTGGACATCTGAAGAAAACATTTTATATAACCCAATGAAACTCTATAAACATAAATCAACTTTTATAAGTAATGTTTTTGTGAATGGTCTACAAACACAATGGAGAGTAAATATTTTCTTTGGTCTCAACCATATATATAACCCTATACAGTCGAACCTCGTTGTGTCGAAGTCGAAGGGACCAGACGAAAGTATTCGACTCATCCGAGGTTCGACTCAACCGAGGTCGAGTGTGACGTCATATGTTTGAAATGTTTGAAATAATGATATGTGATTTCTGTAAACTAGATACGTATTTATTGATCATTGTGCTTTTTTCGATATTATAATATATGATTGTGTATTTATTCCGTATTTTTTTCTTTCTATAAATAAAAATGTAAACACAGTTAACGTAGTTTATTCTTTACTGAGCAAATAAAATCAATACACAAATATTTACAAAGGTCAAACACTATAAATTATGGAATAACTCGCAAAACAAAGTAAAAATAGTTTCATAACTAATCTTTAAAGAACGTGAACAGTGTTCATAGATTAAAAAGACCGACTCATGATAATTAATAAACTATTTTAATCCTTTAAATTATTGTTCTTATTCTAACGGTTAATTTAATCTCAGCTTGGGTCATTAAAATTCGTTTCGTTTTGATACCAAGTGAAATAGGTTCAGCACATTCAAGTTCCGCTTGGACGATCAACAAAGGTGTTGATTGGCGGTCATCATAAACATGTCATTTTAACTGTTATACAAACAAGTATGTTTACACAGCTTTAATCACTTATGGAAATGAATAGGTTAAACAAGAAAAACATCCGAAATTAATTTTCAAAGTTTTTATTTCTTTCGATATGTTTTTTACTTTTGAACTTCGAGACGTCGGGGTTAATTTACATCAATTTTACATCGACGGGACTTAAGAATTACCTCGACTTAACCGAGAATTCGAATCATCCGAGTTCGACTCATCAGAGGTTAAAATGCATTGATCAAACGGGAATTATGCCGGGACCGAGAATTTACTTCGACTCATCCGAGTTTTCGACACAACCGAGTTCGACACAACGAGGTTCGACTGTATTAATTATATAAATTGACAGTGTAATTTTTAAAACAAGATACCCGCATGACGATTGTGGTCAAGTTTGGTTAAATTTTTCACAGTGGTTTCAGAGAAGATTTTTGTAAAAGTTAACAGACGAGGGAGGGCAGACAACAACAATGATGACAGATGCCAAATGATGAGTAAAGTTTACTTGGCCCGTTTAGCCAGGTGAGCTAAAAAGTTATAATAATAACAAATTATTCATTGCTAAAAACAGATCCATATCGATATCTTAATAAAGAAACCTGAATTATGCATATAAAAGTAATTTTCATTTTTAAATATGTTGCCCAAGGATGTTTGTATAACTTACTTGTCTGTACATGAGAATCGTCCTGAGCTGGCATCCACACACTCACATGAGTAAGTACAACCATCATCCCAAGTCTGTCCTTGTTTGTATATACCACCTTTGTATACACACACATCTGAGCAAAAGAAATCAAGAGCATTTAGATAGGTAAGGTAATTTATAGTGTGTTTCATTTATGTGGCTGTACTTAGAATATATACATAAAACATGTATTATCAATAAACAGAAAGTTGTTGAGCAATGTATAATTGAAAAGTGATGATTGTGAAAAGACATTACACATTATAACATGCTCACATGACGCTTTCTACCAGAGTACCAAGTTTCAGGTATTTATAATTCAGGAGCTGTAGATTGTATCCCAGATAAAAATAAACAAAATTTCAAAGATGGAAATACCTTCATATCTCCTTATTCTACAAATGGCAGCAGCAAGTCATGAGGTCATGAAATTTAAGGTGTTTAAAAGAAGAAATTTTGATGGTAGTTCTATACAATTATTGGAATATTTACCTTGTGGTAAAACATAAATTGATTCAATATAACATGAGAACAGTTTGCATTATAAAAAGTATGCATCTAGTTGTGATTGTCATTAAAAATATAAAATAAAAAACCAACAACATTTTGCCTTAGGAAGAATGTCTACTACTCACCTCTCTTGCCAATTACGGGAGGGTTGAGTTGTGGCTGTATGAATACAGTTCCCTTAGTACCATTGACAACCTGTGTAGGAATAGTGGCGTTAGGACTGATACATGATGGAACCTCACAACATGGGTCTTTTGGATCTGTTACATATGTACAGCTGGCAGGCAGTGCTGGGTAGATTGGACATCTGAAAAGGAATGCAGACATTTAGGTGACATGTAAGGTATGTACGTCAATGAAACTGCTACTGATTGACACAATTAAAACAAATGGAAATATATAAAACATTTTAAAATTGGTTTCTAAAAATTTAATCTTTGTATCATCGGGATACCTTTTTTCTATAGTTGCTTTAACAATCTGTTTGAAATGTTTTCCTAAATGTTTTTGGTTATATAAATTGTAATTTAAAAATATAATGTAGAATAAGATTCATAAAGCAATTTAGTTTTTCAGTACCTTTCATTACAATTAATGAGTCCAGATTTAGCATCATCACATCTACATGTCATATCACAACCTGACTGCCATGTCTGTCCTTGTCTGTATAATATACCATTGTAAATACAGAAATCTGAAAAGAGACAAATACGTCGAGTCAATGGCACCTCTAATGTATATTGTCTGTAACAAATAGTTGTGTTTTGGATAAGGAATTAGTGAATACCTAGTTTGCTATAGTATGTCAGAATTCGGTTAGACGTTTTCCATATATAAATGTGAACAATATCAACATACAATGCTACAGTAATATTGGGTCTTTGGTGTCGAAGGCCATACTTTGAGTGATAATGGTTTACTTTTTACACATTGTGACTTGGATGGAGGGTTGTCTCATTGGCACTCATACCACATCTTCTTATTTATTAATCTTTCTCCTCGACATTTACTTACAAAGGACACATTCATGTCATTAATATGGTATGTTACAGATCAAATAATCATCCTTTAAAATTATCAGTTATGTTTCACTCCCTAAATAGATTTGTATTGCTCCTCCTGGTAAGCTCATTATTTGTTGAATTATACTAGCAAATCAGTAATACCTATCTTTAAAGGAAAGAACTTATATGTCCAGTCATGAATACTTTTTCTAGGATAATATACTAACCTACAGTAGGTGCTGTTGTTGGTCCCTGTGATGGTGGAGACACAGTAGATGGACCTAGGTATGGAGCAGCTGTTGGTACTAATCCACAAACTGGTTTCTCACAACAAGGATTTTGTGAATCGTATACCATCTGACAGGTGGGTGGTAGATTTGGATATCTCTTGCATCTAATGGTAAAACCAGAAATAATTATTTGACAAAAAATCTAATTTATGCTATCAGTTTGACATTATAAATAATTCAATTGTAAATGATTGCAATTAGATTTATCACAGATTTAATGCAGTCAGTTCATCAGCATATGGAAAAATTCAAAGTAAACAGGAAGTCGGTATCTGACAGTTCTGAAAAGTATTCACACAATAACATTACATCATTGACTGTCAAGTGGCTGACCAAATATGGAGTCATTCTGTTCTGTTGTTTGTCTATTTCTTTACTTTTTTTAACGGTAAGGTATATTTTCCAGCAGAGGATGCAAAAAAAAAGTTTTTTTTAAATTTATATCAAACCTATAAGATAAATACTAAATACAAAACATAGGGAAACAGATAATAAACCCTGTTGATCCACATGCACATCAAACTTTTGTATTTTAAATATTTTATACATACTTGTCTGTACACTGGAACTGTCCCATTTTACCATCAACACATTCACAATCAAATGAACAACCATCTTGCCATTTCTGTCCCTGAGTGTACTGCTTACCCTTGTATACACATACAGCTACAATGAGAAAATTAACTTGGAGTTTTATGCTATAAAGTTCTATTTAATACTGTATGAAATAGTATGTAGTCTCTAGTAGAAAGTTGTCTCATTGACAATCATACCAAATCTTATTTATAGTATCATATTCAATTATGAGCTTTAAATTGATTACTAGGTAGAAAAGCATCTTTAATGAAAATTTAAATACAAGAAACTAGATCTTTGATAATGACCTCCCTTATTCAGCTACAATATTTGAATGACACATTGTATCAGTTCAGGGTTACCTTTAAACATGAGGTGATCACAGTTTTGAACGACCTTGACTGGTTTTACAGCCCTTGCATGTTTGGCCAATTCTACAATAAAGTTACCCTTTGGAGCTATTGAAGGTTTACCCGGAAAAACAGTGGATGGGAGCAGAGTACCAGTACTGGGTTACCTTTATACACTAAACTTACCCTTTGGAGCTATTGTAGGTTTACCCGGTACAACAGTGGGTGGGGGAAGAGTACCAGTACCAGTAATGGTTCCCTGTACACCTTGGATATTTGTTGTATTTTTGTTGTTGCAGTCAGGAGCTTGACAACATTGTGGGTCTCTACTATCAGGTACCATTACACAGTTAGGGCCTAGGTTAGAGTACTTGGCACATCTGAAATATATATATAAACAAGATAAGTAAACTGTACTGTTTCCTCATAGTTCAGGCCTACAAAAGTGATGTTTAAATGTATATGCTATTTTAAGATAATTTAAATGTACATTGTATATGCTATTTTAAGATAATTCTGAAATGGTAAGTGACTCAATACATAAATCTAACGCTGTCTGCAAGTTTTTGCTCTAAGCTTTGTGTTTTAGTTTCATAAAATTTGGGTAAGGAAAACTTAAAGTTAGAACGCAGAAACAAAATAAAAATCAATTTTTCAAGTTATCAAGGGGCATAACTCTTTGGTCTTGAATGTAATTAAGTTGCTCATTGCCCAAACTCCAACTTTGTCTGCGAGGTTCAGTTCTTTACATTGTGTATGAGTTACAAAAAAATTGGATAGGAAAACTTTAGTGTTAAGGGTGTGGGGAAACAAAGATTCTTTTAATTACGATCTTGGAGTGAAGAAACTCATATGGGACCTACCATGAACAGTCAATGGCAACACTTAATACCCCCATTGCCATAGCAACAGGAGCATAACAAAATCAAATTTAAAATCACCTCTTAAATTTGGATGCCCAATGTTTTAAGAACTTTAAAGGTCTGTAAATTTGCAAAAGTAAACTTTGCTCTTCCCAAATTACATCAAATGTAACCGATTTATTATTTAGAGACTGAACAATTTGCTACCATGCAGATTTGATTTTTTTAACAAAAAAATCTCCATAAAATATTACCTGTCTTGACAGCTATAGAATCCCATCTTGGCATCTTGACAAACACATACTTTGTCACAGTCATCATACCATTTCTGTCCCTGGGTGTATACATTACCCTTGTATAAACAAGCATTGATGTCAGGCTTGGCTACAAGTATAAAATCAAATTTACACATTACCCTTGTATAAAGAAGCATTGATTTAAGACTTGGCTACAAGTATAAAATCAAATTTACACATTATCCTTGCATAAAGAAGCATAGATGTCAGGCTTGGCTAAAAGTATAAAATCAAAAGTAATTTATACATTACTCTTGTATAAAGAAGCATAGATGTCAGGCTTGGCTACAAGTATAAAATCAAAATTAATTTACACATTACCCTTGTATAAAGAAGCATTGATGTCAGGCTTGGCAACAAGTATAAAATTAAAAGTAATTTACACGTTATCCTTGTATAAACAAGCAACAATGTCAGGCTTGGCTACAAGTAAAAAATCTAAATACTGTTATCATATACATGCCAACTTCCGTTTAGTTGCATTCAGTTAAAAAGTATTAACCCTTACCATTTTGTGACTGTCTTATGACAGGCTCACCCAATCAACCATTATTTGGTTCCAATGGTTCTCCTTACTTTTAGAGGTCAACCTGAGGCTATCTATTGTCATGTTTCTTACGCTTAAGTTGCGTTTTGATCTCAAATATGAATTTTGAAAATTTAAATCAGATAAAACTGTTTATTGTGAAGTATAAAACTCCATTGGGTGTCTTTTACAGGAAGTACAGAGGCCTAAAACTTTCAAAAATAGTGCAAACCTGTAGGCATATATCTACTGATCGTAATTATTATTGAAATAAAGCATAGGACATAATTACTTCTGGTTTGATCTCTAGTTGAAGTCAAAAATCAGAATCAATCTTGAAATTCTGTATTTTTTTGTCCAAATGACCTTCTTTAAGAATGTTTTACCAAGATCAGTTTCACTCCCACCTAAGAACTGTTGGGATTGATGTTTTTACTTGGGTCCACTCTACATGCAGACTACAGCTTGATACCTCTATCAGCACCAATCGGTTTTCTGGGTCAAGAAATAGGATGAATAATCGTCAAAATTGACGTTTTCTGCATATAATGACCAACTTGGCCAAGCACTCACCTGTTACTGGAGGTATTTGTGTACTAGGACCTAGATATGGTGCAGGTGTTAATGTCAGCCCAGCATGGCCTATAACTCACCTGTTACTGGAGGTATTTGTGTACTAGGACCTAGATATGGTGCAGGTGTTGGTGTCAGCCCAGCATGGCCTATAACTCACCAGTTACTGGAGGTATTTGTGTACTAGGACCTAGATATGGTGCAGGTGTTAATGTCAGCCCAGCATGGCCTATAACTCACCTGTTACTGGAGGTATTTGTGTACTAGGACCTAAATATGATGCAGGTGTTGGTGTAAGCCCAGCATGGCCTATAACTCACCTGTTACTGGAGGTATTTGTGTACTAGGACCTAGATATGGTGCAGGTGTTGGTGTCAGCCCAGCATGGCCTATAACTCACCTGTTACTGGAGGTATTTGTGTACTAGGACCTAGATATGGTGCAGGTGTTGGTGTCAGCCCAGCATGGCCTATAACTCACCTGTTACTGGAGGTATTTGTGTACTAGGACCTAGATATGGTGCAGGTGTTAATGTCAGTCAAACATGACCTATAACTCACCTGTTATTGGAGGTGTTTGTGTACTAGGACCTAGATATGGTGCAGGTGTTGGTGTGGGCTGTGCACAGGAAGGAATCATACAACATGAATCTTTAGGATCAATGGTGAGTCGACAGCTGGCTGGGACATCTGTGTAGGTTGGACACCTGTAATACAGAATGCATATTATGTATCATTGTGGTGAATAAGTTACATTGACTTGAATTAAATGCTGATTTGTTGTTTTAAGTACTTCCAGATTCTAAATACCATTCATACAAACAAATGGGTGGATCATAAATATAAATCAAAACTATATAGATTTTCTAATGTTTTTGATAAATAGGCCATTTAATTTCACAATACATGTCTATCAATTCTTTCACTTTTGAAGACAAATTCTAATCATTTCAAACTGTTTAATATAAAATGTCTGCACAATGTATGATCATATATTCAAAAAAGGGATCATCAATTCTATTCAAACATCACATCATTAACATGGAAGTGCCTACATACAGTGTGGAATATAAATAGAATGTTACCTTTCTTTACACTGATAGCTGCCTGTCATATCATCAATACATTCACATTTGTACTGACATCCATCTTCCCATTTATCTCCTTTCTTATAGGATACACCTTTGTACATACACGACTCTGAAAAAACATGTTAATAAATTACATATAGAATTATATAGCAGTAAAACATCACTTTTTACAATCTAAAAAGGGTCTTTACCATGAGAATAGGTGACATCAGGGTCTTTACCAAGAGAATAGGTGACATTCGGGTCTTTACCATGAGAATAGGTGTCGTAAGGGTCTTCACCATGAGAAAAGGTGACATTAAGGTCTTTACCATGATAATAGGTGACATTAGGGTCTTTACCATGAGAATGGGTGACAATAGTCTTTACCATGAGAAAAGGTGACATTAGGGTCTTTACTATGAGAATGGGTGACATAAGTCTTTACCATGAGAAAAGGTGACATTAGGGTCTTTACTTTGAGAATATGCGACATTAGAGTCTTTACCATTAGCATAGGGGACATTAGGGTCTTTACCAAAAGTATAGGTTACATTAGGGTCTTTACCATGAGAATAGATGACATTAGGATCTTTACTTTTAAATGGTTGACATTAGTTTTTACCATGATAAAAGGTGACATTAGGGTCTTTACCATGAGAATAGGTGACATTAGGGTCTTTACTATGAGAATAGATGAAATTAGAGTCTTTACAATAAGAATAGGTGACATTAGGGTCTTTTCCAAGAGAATAGGTGGCATTACAGTCTTTAACATGAGAATAAGTGACATTAGGGTCTTTACCATTAGAATAGGTGACATTTTCTATTTGGTGTATTGTTTGATGTTTTAATTATTTCCAGTGTCTTTTTGTGGTATTTTTTTACTCAGATCAATACTTTGAATGGTATATATCGTTAAAACGTAGTGGTGGTCCTATGATTATTTTACATAAAAACAAAAATTTATTAACCAACAACATATAGTTTTTTAAGAAAAATCTTTGGAGTAGAACTTTGAAATTTTATGATTTTTAGACAAATTAAAGAAGTTTTTCGCTTACTATATGTGCTTTCTTATACATTTATTTCCTGTGCATGAGGGAGATATGAAGATTTGTTCACCCAAGAATATTCATATTTCACGAGGGCTTTGCCAGAGGGAAATATGTTTTTTGTTTCGAGAGTGAGTAAATCTTCATATAAATGAATGTTTTATTCCACTGTCCATATGCTGAATATAAAATATTAGTTTCGTACATTTATTTTCTTAATTCACCTGTTTTTGTAACTGAACATGACTTACACATTAATAAACAGTAAGGATCAAAAGTTAACTATAAGTCTTTTGTTTTAATATAACGTGTCAATTTTCAACATGATAATGATTTTTATTATCGCTGTTTGAAAAAATAATAATTTCAAATCGTTATGTACATTAACCTCTCACGATGTAGCCCCAACATTTCAGAGGAGAATATGATCCTCAGAGGGGAATATGAAGATTTGTTCAATGACACGTGGTATAGTCTCGACCAATCAAATATTGTTTAAACTATCAATATGTATAAACAGTACAATAATAAGAAAAATATTCACCTGTTTTGAAAGTTTTCAATCAGAAATATTTAAGAAATTAAAAAATGATAAATAATTATATTTTTTCCATTTTCAGTTATAGTTCAACGAGCCAAAGATGTATGCCAAAGGTTACCAAAATATGTGACATAGCCCATTTACTGTTCCCTGACTTTAAAATACCTACTTCCATTTACTCCAACACCTTGGCCAGTGATGATACCAGGTATGGCTGTAGGTATTAAATAAGGCTTCTTGGTTGGAGCATTAGTTGGTCCAGGTGTTGGTATCAATCCTTGTGGGAAGGGAAGGTAAGGGGGCAATGTTGGTGCCTTCCCAGGTGCATACGTTTGGCCTGGATACTGAGTTGGTACTTTCCCAGGTGGATATGTGTAGCCTGGTCCTGGAGTCAAATATGGACCTAATGTTGGCAGTAGATCAGGTGGGAATGGTTTATATGGTGACAATGTTGGAGCCAGACCTGGTGGATATGTCTGACCTGGATATTGTGTTGGCACTTTCCCAGGGGGATATGTGTAACCTGGTCCTGGTGTCAGATATGGTGATAAAGTTGGCAACAAACCCGTTGGGAAAGGTTTGTATGGTGGCAATGTTGGCTCCTTTCCAGGTTGGTAGGTCTGTCCTGGATACTGAGTTGGGACCTTTCCTGGAGGATATGTGTAGCCTGGTCCTGGTGTTATGTATGGTGACAATGTAGGCCTGAGACCTGGTGGGAATGTTTTATATGGAGACAAAGTTGGAATCTCATCTGGGAAAGTTGTTGGTGGTACTTTTCCTGGTGGGTAGGTGTAACCTGGTCCTGGTGTTGCATAGGGACCAAGGGTTGGAAATAAATCTGGTGGGAATGGTTTGTTAGGAGACAGTGTTGGTATCTCTCCAGGGAAACTAGTTGGTGGTACTTTGCCTGGTGGGTATGTATAGCCTGGTCCTGGTGTTCTATAAGGTGAGGCAGTTGGTATCAGCCCTGATGGGAATGGTTTGAATGGCGGCAGTGTTGGAATCTGCCCTGGATACTGTGTCGCTGGGACCTTTCCAGGCGGGTATGTATAGCCTGGTCCTGGTGTCAGATATGGTGATGCTGTTGGATAGAGATCTAATGGGAATGGTTTGTATGGAGGTAATGTTGGTATCTCTCCTGGATAACTTGTTGGTGGTACTTTGCCTGGTGGGTATGTATAGCCTGGTCCTGGTGTTCTATAAGGCGAAACAGTTGGTATTAAATCTGGTGGGAACGGTTGATATGGGGGCAATGTTGGAATCTCTCCTGGGAATCTGGTTGGTGGAACTTTTCCTGATGGGTATGTGTAACCTGGTCCTGGTGTTAAATAAGGTGACAATGTTGGTTGGAGGCCTGGTGGGAAAGTTTGATATGGTGCCAGAGTTGGTTCCTTCCCAGGTTGGTATGTCTGTCCTGGATACTGAGTTGGTACCCTGCCTGGAGGATATGTGTATCTTGGTCCTGGTGTCATGTACGGTGATAGTGTTGGTAACAGACCTGGAGGATATGGTTTGTTAGGTGCCAGTGTCGGTGCCAGACCTGGTGGATATGTCTGACCTGGATACTGTGTTGGTACTTTCCCTGGAGGATACGTTACTCCTGGTCCAGGTGTGAGGTATGGTGAAGCGGTTGGAATTAATCCTTGTGGGAATGGTTGGTATGGTGGCAATGTTGGAATCTGTCCTGGATACTGAGTTGGTGGGACCTTTCCTGGTGGGTATGTGTAACCTGGTCCTGGAGTCAGGTATGGAGATAATGTTGGTCCAAGTCCTGGTGGGAATGGTTTGTATGGAGCCAATGTTGGAATTTCTCCAGGGAAATTTGTTGGTGGTACTTTGCCTGGTGGGTAAGTGTAGCCAGGTCCTGGTGTGAAATAAGGTCTGATTGTTGGTAATAGATCTGGTGGGAAAGTCTGATATGGTGCTAGTGTTGGTTCCATTCCTGGTCTGAATGTTTGCCCAGGATACTGTGTTGGGACTTTTCCTGGAGGATAAGTGTAGCCTGGTCCTGGTGTTAAATATGGTGCTTTTGTAAATGTACGTAACAGATCTAGTGGGAATGGTTGGTATGGTGGCAATGTTGGAATCTCTCCTGGGAATTTGGTTGGTGGAACCTTTCCTGGTGGGTATGTGTACCCTGGTCCTGGTGTCAGATAAGGTGACAGAGTTGGTCCTAATCCTTGGGGGAATGGACTCCAAGGTGGCAGGGTTGGTGCTTTCCCAGGTGCAAATGTCTGGCCTGGATATTGAGTTGGTACTTTTCCTGGTGGGTAGGTGTAGCCAGGTCCTGGTGTAAAGTATGGAGCTACTGTTGGTAGTAAATCTGGAGGGAAAGTTTGATATGGTGCCAATGTTGGTTCCATTCCTGGTTTGAATGTTTGTCCAGGATATTGTGTTGGGACTTTTCCAGGCGGGTATGTGTAGCCTGGTCCTGGTGTCAAATACGGTGAAGCTGTTGGCAACAAATCTAGTGGGAAGGGTTGATATGGTGGCAATGTTGGAATCTGTCCTGGATACTGTGTCGGTGGAACTTTTCCTGGTGGATATGTGTACCCTGGTCCTGGTGTGAGGTATGGTGACAAAGTTGGTCCAAGTCCTGGTGGAAAAGTCTGATATGGTGCTAGAGTTGGTTCCTTTCCTGGGGCAAAAGTTTGCCCTGGATACTGAGTGGGAACCTTCCCTGGTGGGTATGTATAGCCTGGTCCTGGAGTAAAATATGGTCTAATTGTTGGAAGAAGACCTGGAGGGAAAGGCTTGTTAGGGGACAATGTTGGTTCTTTCCCAGGTTGGAATGTTTGGCCTGGATACTGAGTTGGGACTTTTCCTGGAGGATAAGTGTAGCCTGGGCCTGGTGTCAGATATGGTGCTACTGTTGGTAACATTCCTGGTGGAAATGGTTTGAATGGTGACAAAGTTGGTATCTCTCCAGGGAAACTGGTTGGTGGAACTTTCCCAGGTGGGTATGTGTAGCCTGGTCCTGGTGTCAAGTATGGTGAAGCTGTTGGCAACAAATCTGTTGGGAAAGGTTTGTATGGTGGCAATGTTGGAATCTCTCCTGGAAAATTGGTTGGTGGTACTTTTCCTGGTGGGTATGTGTAACCTGGTCCTGGTGTTCTATATGGACTTAATGTTGGTAACAAATAGCTAGGATATGGAAGATTAGGTGCCAATGTTGGTTCCTTTCCAGGTTGGTATGTCTGTCCTGGGTATTGAGTTGGTACCTTGCCTGGTGGATAGGTAACTCCTGGTCCTGGTGTTAGATATGGAGACATCGTTGGCCTGAGACCAGGAGGGAATGTCTGATATGGTGACAATGTTGGTTCCTTTCCTGGTTGGAAGGTCTGTCCAGGATACTGTGTTGGCACTTTTCCTGGTGGATATGTGTAATCTGGTCCAGGGGTTAATAATGGTGACAATGTTGGCAATAATCCTGTAGGGAATGGTTTATATGGTGGCAATGTTGGTTCCTTTCCTGGTTTGAAGGTCTGTCCAGGATACTGTGTTGGTACTTTTCCAGGTGGATATGTATACCCTGGTCCTGGTGTCAAATATGGAGAAATGGTTGGACCCAGTCCTGGTGGGAATGGCTTATACGGTGCTAGTGTTGGTATTTCTCCAGGATACCTGGTTGGAGGTACCTGTCCAGGGGGATAAGTATATCCTGGTCCGGGTGTTAAATAAGGTGATAGTGTTGGTCCAAGTCCTGGTGGAAATGGTTTATTTGGTTCTAATGTAGGTATCTGTCCTGGAGGGAAAGTCTGACCTGGAAACTGTGTAGGTATCTTATAACCCTGAGGATATGTGTAGCCATAACCTGGTGTCAAATAGGGTGCCTGTGTTGGCAACAAACCTGGTGGGAAAGGTTTATTAGGTGCCAATGTTGGAGCTTGTCCAGGTTTATATGTCTGACCTGGATACTGTGTTGGCACTTTTCCTGGTGGGTAAGTATATCCTGGTCCTGGGGTTATGTAAGGTGGCTGTGTTGGCATCAGGTCTGGTGGGAATGGTTTAAATGGTGATAAAGTTGGTATCTCTCCAGGGAAACTGGTTGGTGGAACTTTTCCAGGTGGGTATGTGTAGCCTGGTCCTGGTGTCAAGTATGGTCCCATTGTTGGCAGAAGATTTGGTGGGAAAGGTTTATAAGGTGATAGAGTTGGTTCTTTGCCTGGTTGGAAGGTCTGTCCTGGGAACTGTGTTGGTACTCTCCCTGAAAATACATTTACCTTACGTTAAGCATGATTTTATTGCATATCTTTATCATATGTTTCCTTTTACAAAATTCTTTACTTCTGGTGTATCTTTTGTTTTTAGGTGGTAAATAGTGAATTGCAAATTATCAATTGTCAGATGACTTAATTAAATTACCCCGCCTTTCTTTTTTTATTGTTTGTCTTTCCTTTTTCCCAAACCAAACTATAGCTATGAAGGGACAATTTAAAGTAGATATGTGTACCGACGTGCGTATGTGTAGCCTAGCCCTGGAGTCGGGTATGGTGACAAAGTTGGTCCAAGTCCTAGTGGTAATGTTTTTTTGGTTTTTTTTTTCTCACTTTATCTAAGCTGGGCTATGAAAGAACAATGTAAGTAGTAATGTGTACTAACCTGGTGGGTATGTGTAGCCTGGTCCTGGTGTGAGATATGGTGACATAGTTGGTCCTAGTCCTGGAGGGAATGGTTTGTTTGGTGCTAGAGTTGGTTCCTTTCCTGGGGCAAATGTCTGTCCTGGATATTCTGTTGGTACTAGCCCTGGTGGGTAGGTGTAACCTGGTCCAGGTGTTAAATATGGTGACTGTGTTGGCAGTAGATCTGGTCGGAATGTTTGATATGGTGGCAATGTTGGTTCCTTTCCTGGTTGGAATGTCTGTCCAGGATATTGGGTTGGGACTTTTCCCGGGGGATAAGTGTAGCCAGGTCCTGGTGTTCTGTAAGGTCCCATTGTAGGCATCAGTCCTGGAGGGAAAGGCTTGTTTGGAGCCAGAGTTGGTTCCTTTCCTGGTTGGTATGTCTGTCCTGGATACTGAGTGGGAACTCTGCCTGGTGGATATGTATAGCCTGGTCCAGGTGTTCGGTATGGTGACATTGTTGGTTCTAGTCCTTTAGGGAATGGTTTGTATGGAGGAAGAGTTGGAATTTCTCCAGGATAACTGGTTGGTGGTACTTTTCCTGGTGGATAAGTGTAGCCTGGTCCTGGTGTTATATAAGGAGCTAAAGTTGGCAGAAGATCTGTTGGGAAAGGTTTGTATGGTGGCAGTGTTGGTATCTCTCCAGGGAAACTGGTTGGTGGTACTTTGTCAGGTGGGTATGTATATCCTGGACCTGGAGTTCTATAAGGTGACATTGTTGGTCTCAAATTGGGTGGAAATGGTTTGTATGGAGATAATGTTGGCTCTTTTCCTGGTGGGAAAGTCTGTCCTGGATACTGAGTTGGGACTCTCCCGGGTGGATATGTGTAACCTACTCCTGGTGTCAAATACGGTGACATTGTTGGTAACAGATCTGGAGGGAAAGGTTTGTTAGGTTGGAGTGTAGGTTCCATTCCTGGTCTGAATGTTTGCCCAGGATACTGTGTTGGGACCTTTCCTGGAGGATATGTGTAGCCTGGTCCTGGTGTAATGAATGGTGATGCTGTTGGTTGAAGATCTGGTGGGAATGGTTTATATGGTGCCAATGTTGGCGCTTTTCCTGGTGGGTATGTTTGTCCTGGATATTGTGTTGGTACTTTCCCTGGTGGGTAGGTATAACCAGGTCCTGGGGTCAAGAAAGGTGACAAAGTTGGCTGAAGTCCAGGTGGGTATGGTTTGTATGGTGCAAGTGTTGGTGCTTTCCCAGGTGCAAATGTTTGTCCTGGATACTGAGTTGGTATCTTATTTGGTGGGTAAGTCACACCTGGGCCAGGTGTAAGATAAGGCGATATTGTAGGTATAACTGTTGTTGCAGGTGCTGGTTGACATCTTGGTTTCATACAACACTGATCCTTTGGATCTGTCTCCATTGTGCAGTAGCTTGGAATATTTGGATACTTAGCACATCTAAAATATAATATATTCACTTGTTTACAGAAATAGTTTGATTGGATTTGCTTTATACATGTATATATTTCTTTGCTCTTCTATCCTCTAAATTTTTGCTCTTCAATCTATCTTCTACATTTTTGTAAGTTACGAACATTAAAAAACCCTGATACATGAATATTGTCTTCATAAATATAATAGAAAAACATTCCCTTGTGTCCTGTTTTGTTTTTGTATTTACTGTGACAAAGAGTGGGATTTAGGCAAATGACAATTTATACAACATGCTAAAACTCGTTTGTAAAGTAGCTTTTATCAAAAAGCATAAAAAAGTTACACATTTAGCTCTAGCAAACTACATACCTATCACTACATCTGTAATACCCTGTGGTACCATTCTCACAGGAACATCTCAGATCACATCCATCATCCCAGGTCTTTCCTTCGTTAAATGCTACACCATTATACATACATTGACCTTTAACAAAATTACATATATCTCATTACACCATTTTCTTTAGTGTAAATAACTTAAAATAAACAAAATTTATATTGCTGATTATTTAATAATGAAACAAATATTATAAAGTAACAGTCTTCCTTGGTAAATTTTAGTTTTTGTTTTCAAACATGTTGAAGGCTTCGAAGGTCTTTCTACCTCAAGAATAGATTACCGTAGCTGTATTTGGAAAAACTTTTCGGAATTTTTTGTCCTTTTTGCTCTTCAACTTCGTAATTTTTTTGGCCATATTGACCTTTTTTGATTCACTTGTCACTGATCAAGTTTTTTGTAGACGAAAATGCCTGTCTGGCGCAAATACAAAAATTCAAGTCTGGTATATATCATGAGTATATTTTATAGTAAAATGAGATTGGATAGGTGGGAGTAGAATTTTTATTTTAGGACATGTATCAAAAGTGATTTATAGTTGTAAGTTCTTATAACGTATGCAGAATTATTCACATTATACTGGTTTTGGAAGAAATTTGGATGTCCCTTTTTACCAACTCAAGTCAATTTAAATGGAATGATTTTGCTTTCAACAAACTCATGAAATGCACTTGTGTACACTGCCAGGACTTTCCCACTAACATATGTGCTTCAAGTTTTTAATCTTTGTAGTATACAATCTGATTAAATTATACAGAAAATCTTTCACCATAAGAATATAAACTGTATTATCTTACCAGCAGGGGTTGGTGAGGCATTAGGTCCTGGTGATGGGTTCAATGATGGCTGACATGTAACCTTCATACAACAAGGATTCTGATAATCTCTGGTCAGCGTACATTCTTTAGGAATATCTACAAACTTTGGACACCTGAAATCATTTATTAGTGAGATATAGAAATCATTTTAGTATCAAATGCAATAAAATGTTAAATATGTTTTCTAAAATATTACAGTTCCTAATAAATGACTTACTGCTGATCTAACAAAGTGAATGAAGATGTAGCAATCAAAAACAATATGCTGGTCACAGAATTAAATAGAGACTATCTTACACTTGTATCAATATAAATTAAGTCAAGACAATTTTCTTGCTATACATACTTCTCTGTACACTTGTACAATCCTTTCTTGGAATCTTGACAAACACAGTCAAAGTCACAGCCATCCTGCCATTTCTGGTCCTGAGAATACTGCTTTCCTTTGTACACACATACATCTGGAAACAAAAATGGGTTTCTTCTTAATTTGTATTTGTTCTGAATATGCATAAAATGTTTGTCACTGGATAAATGAAAAAAACAAGTGTATAATATAGATATAAGAAGATGGGATATGAGTGTCATGAGATATATCTTAATCCAAGTCACAATTTGTAAAAGTAAACCATCATAGTATGATCATAGTATAAGTATTCTTTTATGCAAGAGACTAAATGTGCAACTAATGTGACAAATATTATATAGTATATACCATGCTAAGGGATGGAAGCTTTAATATTCCATAAAATGACAAGTTGTTAACCTGTATATCCTCACTCAGAAGTCATAGCAGCAGTATACAAATCTAACTAATGCTATTCTTTTCAGATTATAGCATAACTTATTCTAAATCTAATAAATATAGATTAATGAGACGTGACAATTTACCTTTATACGTTGGAGCCAGTGTTGGAGCTGAGGTTGGTCCAGTGTATCCTGGGTATTGTGTTGGTTGTTGATACGGTTGTGGTGTTGGTGTAACGATACCTCCAGAAATGACACCTGGTGGTGCTGTGGCAAAGCCGGTACCGTTGGTGTAGGTACATTTAGGTGCTTGACAACATATGGGGTCTTGTGGATCTGGTATTAATGTACATGTAGCTGGTAGCCCAGTATACTTGGCACATCTGTTTAATAAAAAAATAACTCAAAATATAGAATGGCTGATATAGAATTACTATCTAATATTATTTCCATAACATTAGAAACAAACCATTTGTTGCGTTTAAACTTATTTTCCTTAGTTTAGACTAGTTCAATAGATCATGTTCATGAATGTACATTCCATATCTATATTAAACAATGCCATTTTTTCAGGTTGATAAATTCATATGCCGTAGACAAGAATGGAATCCTTGGGCTCCAAGAAAGTTCAAATTGAAAGAAAAAACAATCAAATATAGAAATGTGAACGTAAGATAGTTGATGTTTTTCTATGAGTTTATAATCTGGGAGAAACAATTACCTTGCACTACATCTGTATAGTCCAGCAGGTCCATCTTCACATACACACTTCAGACTACAGTCGTCAAACCATTGCTGGCCCTGAGAGTAGGCAACACCTCTGTATACACATTTATCTGAAATATCAAATAAAGAATAGAAACGGAGAATGTGAAAACAACCCAACCAAAGAGCAGAAAACAGCTCAAGGCCACAAATGGGTCTTCAACACTGTGAAAAAAAGCACACCCCAAGGCTGGCCTCAGCTGGCCCTTAAACAAACATGTATGTGGATTTATTATTTTTAGTGGATATCAATTTTCATGGATTTTGTGGGTACAGCCTAGGTGAACCATGAAATTAAATGCTCAAAGAATAACAAATTTTCTATAGGCTTGTATGCAGACATCAACAAAACCATGAAATTCAATATCAATGTAAAAACCCACCAAAATAAATGAATCAAAATGCTTAGCTAAAGTAGCTAGAGGGGATTATAACAAGTTGAAATGAGCTATCAGGCCTGTCAAACTAACAAGAAAACTTGATTGTCGTGATTTTTCCAAAGTCTGCATGCAAACCTATTAGATTTGAACTACCTTGAACATTTGAATTCTTTGTTCACCTTTAAGCACAAAAATCAACAAAGTATTGGATTAATATAGAATCCACAGCAGAACAAACAAGAATGTGTCCCCAGTACACGGATGCCCCATCCCCACTATCATTTTCTATGTTCAGTGGACAGTGTAAATGGTGAAAAATCTCTAATTTGGCATCAAAATTAGAAAGATTATATCATAGGGAACATGTGTACTTAATTTCAAGTTGATTGGACTTCAACTTCATCAAAAACTACCTCGACCAAACTCTTTAACCAAAACTTTAACCTAAAGTGGGACAGACGGCCAAACGGACGGACGAACGGACGGACGAATGAATGAACAGACGGACGCACAGACCAGAAAACATAATGCCCATAAATGGGGCATAAAAAAGACTGAATCAAAGTGATGGAAATCTCTCATGGAAAGATAAAAAGAGTAGTCTGAATAATTTCATATTAAGTATGGTGGGGCAAAATGAACATTAATAAAAAGTAAAATCACAAAAATACTGAACTCAGAGGAAAATCAATTCGGAAAGTCCATAATCACATGGCAAAATCAAATAACAAAACGCATCAAAAATGAATGGACAAGCACTATTGCTGAAAATTGCTTTTCCAGTATGAGGATAAAATGAGCTCAAATTAAATAATATGGATCTTTTAATTTGGACATTTTTATTTAAACCGCAGTTCATATCTTATCCAAATAATGTTGCCTGTTCTGAACATGTTTAAAATAAACTGTTATCACAGAGATATGTCTCGCCTTTTTGTAATTTTGATTATGCAAATGTTGAAATCAAAATAGCAATACTTTAACATCTTACACAAGTTATGCAAATATTCAAAGTCAATGAACCATGACTGAGTTACATGGCTAAACAATCTCCATGTAAATGAGATGTACCAATGCTAATACAACTGCAAACCAAATACCATTGACTTATTATAAGTCGTTCCCAAACCTAAACACAAACATTAACTTGTAAACTATGTTAAAGTTTCAAAGTCAATGAACAATAAAGAGGGGCTGGGCCTATATAATCTCCATGGAAAACGGTACTTGCAAATGCAAATAAATTTGCATACCAAATATCATTGACTTTACATTAGCAGCTCATCTTAAATTGATCTAATCACAAACTAATACATGTAAACTAAGATAAGATTCAAAGTAAATAGACCATGACTGAGGGGATGAGGTCCAATATTCTCCATGGAAATGAGATGTGCCAATGCTTATACAACTGAATATCACTTAACATTGGCCTACCACAAATGGTTCCCCTTGAACTGACTAAATCACAAACTTATACATGATAACTTAGCAAAATTTTCAAAGTCAATAGACCATGACTAAGGGGGTGGAGCCAAATTATCCCCATGGAAATGAGATATGCCAATGCTTATACAACTGCATACAAGTATCATTGACCTAACACTTGTGGTTCCCTATAAACTGACCTAATTACAAACTAATACATGTAAAATACGCAAAAGTTTCAAGGTCAATAGACCATGACCGAGGGGGGCAGGGCCGAATAATCTCCATGGAAATGAGATGTGTCAATGCTTATACAACTGCATACCAAATATGATTGACCTACCACTTGTGGTTCACCATAAACTAGACCTAATCACAAACTAATACATTGTTGACGACGCCGTTGCCGCCGCCAACGCCGGATACAGCATACCTATGTCTCGCTTTTTGACTCCGTCAAGGTGAGACAAAAAACAAACAAAAAATGCAAATCAAAAATCCTTCTAGATAATGTTTCCAACTATCCTTGTAAGACATAAAATATAGACCAACAACTAAGAACTTTAAAGTGTCAACAAAGGACATTTTGTAAGTTGAAACAGAGGTTATATGACATTGAAGATTAAAATTTATACAGTGCCTTTTGATCAATTTTTAAAGTATTTTTCAACACAGGGCATTGAAAATGGACTTTTTCAATGTAAACAAATAAAAAAAAACTTATTTGATTGAAATGTGGATTTTTTCTTGATTGCAAAAATATATATTCACTTCCAATAAAAATTCAAATGAGTAAAATAGGCATCATGATTAAACTAATAATCAAAATAATTAATTGTTATAATTAAAAAAATCAAAATTGTTTCAAGCCAATTCCTGATAAAATAAAAAGTGAACTCATCTAAATTGTTGATTGTAGATGATTATTGGAAGTTTATCAAGTAAATTATAGGCCTTACTTGAATACCAGTTTTATATATTCATATTTGTATTCATACTTCATTTTTTTATTAAAGATCTTGTTAATCCATTAATCATTTATCTTTCAGATATAATTTACCGAATCACTTTATGTAATGTAGATCAAAAGTTATAGGCAATGAACAAATCTATCGACCTTATATATATATCAAACATCTAACATATACATTTGTGTATTCAATTATGAGGTCAAATATTTGTATATTAAGATGTAATGTATATTGCAGGGTCTGTGTAAATACGTAAGACTGAGATTGATAAGTAATGTGGTCTATTTGATTGACAGTTTAGGAGGTGGAGCATTGTAATTAAAGGTTTACCTTGTATCTGATTGTTTAGTGATAATGACAGTTGTCAATCAAACTAGTATTGTATCAATACCCAATTACCTACTCAAATTTTTTTTTTTTTTAAAAGCCTGCACATTAACACACCTTAAACTTAATGACATAAATTCTTGAATGAACTGCTCATATAATATACTATTTTTTCAGTTTATATGTGTATAATGTGCACATACATATGAACCATGATAGGGAACTATATTTCAGTGTGAATACATTTAGTAACAGTAGCCAACCTGCTGTGTTGTTAGGGAGGCCAGTACCTTAGTAAAGATTTAGAACAAGTTCTTATCTTTCCAAAAATTGTGCCTGAATAATATAAAAGTTATGGTGACAGGTCTAAAATTTTCCATGAATAATAGAAGTTATCGTCTCACCTTTTAAGCTTGGTGCTGGAGTTGGTGTATTAGGATTACGTGGAGGAGATAGTGTTGAACCGTACGGCCCTGGTGTTGGTGTATTGTTGGTACACTGTGGTTTCTTACAACATGGATTGGAGGCATCCTTCACCAAGAAACAATTAGCTGGAATATTGGTGAACCTTGTACATCTGAAAATACAGTCATTGAAAATTGGTATAGCTTGTGCATCTAAAAATACAGTCATTGTTCTGTTTAGATAACAATATATGACACTTCAATACGTTTTAATCAATATGATTTTTTTCTTTTTCTTCCCATATTTGTATTTGTAGATTCATATGCAGAAGCAAGAATATGTGTCCATAGGACACCATGGAGAACACAATGCCCTGCTTACACCATCCCATTTCCATGTTCAATGAACTGCAAAATCATGGAAAAAACATCAATTTGACATATTCTTTAAAATGTTCACCCTCATAACAAATATTCTTCTTATAGGTTTTTGTATTTATGTACTATGTATCCGAGCAAAAACTGAAATGTTTAGATGTGAATGCTATGTTTATAAAGGAGCTACGACGGTTTATGAATGAGAACAAAACAGTATCTCAAAATATATTTTTCATAAAGTTAAAGAGATTGATATCATTGATTGAAAAGAAAAAAAATGTTTATATTCTATTATATTCTGTGTATTTTCCTGGATATTTCACAGGTATACCTTATTGAAGCTTGGACAATGAGATTAAGTTGTAACTAGCAATTTGAAGAATAAAGAATATTTATTTGTTGTTAAAAAAAACAAAAACAAGAATGTGTTCATAGTACATGGATGCCCCACTCACACTATCATTTTCCATATTCATTGGACCGTGAAATTGGGATCACAACTTTAATTTGGAACTTAAATCCGAAAGATCATATAATAGGGAACATGTGTACTACGTTTCAAGTTGATGTGACTTCAACTTCATCAAAAACTACCTTGACCAAAAACTTTAACCTGAACTTTGCACTATCATTTTCTATGTTCAGTGGACTGTGGAATTGGGGTCAAAACTTTAATTTGACAATAAAATAAGAAAGATCTTATCATGGGGAACATGTGTACTTAGTTTCAAGTTGATTGGAATTCAACTTCATGAAAAAACTAACTTGACCAAAAACTTTAACCTGAAGCGGTACAGACAGACGGACGGACGAACGGATGAAAGGACGAACGGACGGACGCACAGACCAGCAAACATAATGCCCCTCTACTATCGTAGGTTGGGCATAAAAAAAATGTTATACAAAACTTTATTTATTCTAGGATATTTCAAAGCTGATATTGTATAAACATTGGTCTATAGTTGAAGACTGTATGTTAATATGTAGGCTTTTTCTGGTAAATTGTCTTATAATTACATTAGATGTATGTTTCATTATAATACGTTATTCTGATTGGCTAACTGCACATCACATGTTATTCCGTAAGCAATTGCATAAGACAATAAAATTTATCATTCATGATGACACGAGGTCCCACAATAAAGTGCACAGGTGAATTAAATAAAACTTGGTAAAAATCGTGTTTTTATAATCCTAGCTAAACAATGTAACTATAAGTATTGAATGCTTTTTTTGTAATTTTATAGGGTTGTAAAAGCGTTGACCGTGCGTACATTTTTAGAATGAAGCGCTTCCGCGCTTCATACAAAATGTACTTCGGTCAACGCTTTTACACCCCAATAAATTTACAAAAAGAAGCATTCAATTCTTAAATAGTTTCTGACTCTTTTAATATTGATTGTTAATGTGTTGTGTTTAATGCTGAACATGTATATGTGTACTTTTTATGCCCCATTTATCATGCCCCATTTTTGGGCATTATGTTTTCTGGTCTGTGCGTCCTTCCGGCCTTTTGTACGTTCGGCCGTCCGTTCGTTCAACCGTCCGTCCGCTCGTCCCGTTTCAGGTTAAAGTTTTGGTTAAAGTTGTTGATGAAGTTGATCATCTCGAAACTTAGAAAAAATGTTCCTTATGATATGATCTTTCTAATTTTAATGCCAAATTAGCGATTTTATCCAGTTTTCATGGTCCACTGTACATAGAAGATGATAGTGCGGATGGGGCATTCGTGTACTTGGGACACATTCTTGTTATCATTATATAGATACATACCTTTCATTACAGACATATTTGCCAGCAGAAGCATCAGTACATTCACAAAAATAATCACAACCATCCATCCATTTTTCTCCTTGCTTGTATTGTTTACTTTTGTACATACAGAAGGCTGGAAGAGTCAAAATGTATATTCAATTTAAACACGTGAAAAAAAATTGTCACTGAAGTAAAGTCAAATTTTATCCAAGTAAAGAATATCAAGAAAGGTAGTTTTAAAACTGCTTTTATTCTTTTATGAATATTATTTAAATAAATTATAAATTTTGATCCAAGATAACAATTTCATGACTTCTACATTGCGTGTACTGCTGAAATTATTCATTGATTTGGTTTTGATATTTTTTTTGTGATAATTTTTGATATTATGCTACTTGCATATAACATTGGCTTTTCTCAGTTAGTAGAACTTCTGTCCAACATGTATGACATCATTGAACTATGTCATTGATGTTGCCTGGGAAAATAGCAATAGTATTACAAACTCAAGGATGTTTCTTGGCCACATTATATTTCAATGCTATCCCCCTTCGATGAGACTAAAAAACAAACTCTGTCTCTTTTTATAAATCAACGCTAATCTGAAATCATTACACATGTTTTATAAGGGAATTAAGATAATGTATTGATAGCTATAGGGATTGTCTTGAATAAGAATACAATATTCTTTTCGAGGTGCTATAACTGTTCTTATCGTCCTTCTCTTCTCCTATATCACCCTGCTCAGTCGCTCCATAGTTCTCATATCACAGCTTTGAGATGAGAGCAGGCATTATCAGCGACGTCACAATGTCTGAGAAGTTATCAGTGATGTCACAATGTGTGAGGAGACATTGTAAATGCTGCTTTCATCAAGAGAAAAACTGTCTTTTGGCGGGGGGAAGATAACCAGATTATCCGGTTTCCTTCATATAGAAATCATAAAATAACAGCTGCTCAACACAATGTGAAGATTCTTAGCTTGTTTGATGTGTTTACTCAAAAAGGTTCACATTCTGACTCGTGGCTGATATTTTACGATATCGATATGTTGAAAACCTGATAATCTATACATACTGAGTAATGGAGGAGATACAGATGATCCAGGCTTTGGTGTTGGAATGTTGATATTTCCACTGATCATGCCTGGAGCCAAAGTAGGAATCTGGTTAGGAGCACCAGTAGGAGATGGACACTGAGGTACCAGACAACAGGGATCTTTAGGATCAGATACCATCTTACAATCTGATGAACTCATTGAGTATGTTGGACACCTGGAAATAAAAACAAAATAAATTAGCAAACAAATCATTGTTTTAGCTAAAGCTCATCATGCTCATACTGCACATAAACAAGTAATTGTTTGTAATTGTAATCTTGAATGTAAACAAATAAATTAGGTAAAATAAAAAAAAAAGTGCTTATTCAAATATTTGATTTTTCCATCAACTGAAATCAACAAAAGAATTTTCTTAACAAAGATATAAAGTGGGTTATTCTTCTCCATAGTGAATTCTCTATTATAAACAGTGAATCATTTTCCTCAAGAACAATATTTTATTTAGAATTATTTACATTGGACATCCTATTAGCCTTGGGATTTGTCCCCCTTTAAAAACTACTATCTAAGTTGATATCCAGATTTTTTCTTCAAGAAAGATATACATGTATTCATGGACTATTTGCCTTAATGTCTAGGATGGTTTTTTTTATGTATTAAACAGGTTAAGATACTGTCAGCTTCTGTTCAATTTTCAAAGGTTTTTAATATGTTTACACTGAATTTCTACCTATTGGAAACATTTTATTAAAAGTAACAGTGTGCTATCAGCTCCATTTTTTCTCAATACAAATCTTATACCCCTGATTATGTCATTTTTGTTATCGTTCCGCTGTACCTCAACTTATGACATTTTTACCTATTTTGTCTAATTGTTTTGTTCACACATCGTTGTCAATAAGATAGAATTTTAAAAGATGGTCATACAAGTGAGAGGTTAGGCTTGCTTCAAAACCAGGTTAAGTTTACTATTTCTTCATAAGAAGATGCCTGTTCCAAATCAGGAATATAACAGTCATTATCCATTTGTTTAATGTGCTTGAGCTTTTGGTTTTGAATTTTCTTTGTAGTCAGGTATTTTTGTTATTTTACTTTTTTTGAGTCAGTTATTATATCTTTTGTGGACTTCAATGAAGTGTGTGTACCTTTCACTACATGTATAAACTCCTCTTGAAGAATCATCACATCTACATCTGTACGTACAACCATCTACCCAAGTCTGACTTTGGATGTACTTAGCTCCTCTGTACGAACAATACTCTGGAAAAAATATAATAAAAACTTTCACATCTCTGACAAAATATGTATAAATTTTTAAAACAAGACTTCATTTCTACGGTGATCAGCTATTTGGTATCTCAATATATTAACACTGTATTTTCAAATGAAATAAATTAATATCTTTATATTTTACATGTTTATATATTTTGTTTTACATAATACATAATTCTATTGTGTAAAACATTATTAAGCAACATGAAATAATTAAGGTTATTTTCATTAAAATGCAGGGTATGATGAATAATCTATATAGCGTATAAACCTAATATTAACTGATAAATAACTTTCTTAGGTCTCATTATCTCCCTTAAAAATGACGTTATAGACAAAATGGCAACACAAGAATGTGTCCATAGTACACAAATGCCCCACTCCCATCATCATTTTCTATGTTCAGTGGACTGTGAAATTGGGGTCATCACTCTAATTTTGAATTTAAAAAAAAAAAGATGTTAATGATCCTACATTGTGTAATGGAAAAAAAATAATTAACAATTTAAAAATTACATACGCATATCGGGTGTGAGTGTTGGTATAGGATTTGGTGATTTGGTCTGGTTCCCAGTGATACTTGCTGTTGTAACTGTAAAGTCACAATCTGGTTTCTTACAACAGGGATTAGTGAAGTCAGTTACCAGTTTACATTGTGGTGGAACATTATTGTAACGAGGACACCTGTCAACAGAAGAAGTAATCAAGGGTTTCACTTTCTGTAATATCTATCTATCCTTTAATCATTGTTTTCATATGAATAAATAAAAAAATGGGTTAAAATGAAACTGCAACCAATTCAAACAACACAACAACAATAAAAAAAAAAACATGTACATTTCTCTCACACATGCTTGTTGAATTAAATTAGACATTGCTAAATGTCAATACTGAATACAATTTAAGACCTTACAGTAGAATGTGAGCTATTAAATTTAGCACTTGCTATACACAGATTTTCAGTTTCATGCATGTGGTAAAATAACAGCAACAAACAAACATTTCCATTGATGTACATGTACTATAAATGTTTGCCTGTTAAACCATCAATTTCAGTAATGCTAATCTTCCTTATGATTTTTATTCAAGCTTTTCTAGTTCAATGCCTTATGTATATTCACCTCCTATGACAGTAAGGAGATGAAGTATAATCGTTAATGAGACAACTATTCATCAAAGAACAAAGGATTAGATTGTAATCAGATACAGGTCACCTCTTTTCCAATTCACTAACATGACAAGACAAACAAAATCAAAGGAGTAAGTTCGGTAAGGGCCATATTTGGCCCAAATTATAAAGCTCAAAGTTACAAGACAATAAATGTGTTAAGTTGCCTTAAAGACATGTAAGAAAGTTAAACAGAACTGTTTTTCTCAAAGTTTAGTTCTAACACGTTGATTTTTACATCCCAAAAAGGTCAACATAAGGGATTTTGGTAGAATTTGACCAAATCAGCTGGATTTCAACCAAATTAAGGACCAGGAAACATAGAGCGCAGGCGTCGACAAACTTAATATTCAAATAAGACATGTGAAATGTCTTCACAAACACTATTTTAAAAGATCTTTGTTGTCGACGTATGCGCTCTATGTTTCCTGTCCAATAATCTATGGAAATTTACCCATTTTCATTGATTTTTTCGTGACAAATCAATATGAGTACAACTTGTGACGTCATAAGAAACGGAGAAACAGAAATTGTTCAACAAAATGGCTTATTTCCTATCTATTCACTGTATTAGCTATAACTTATTGTGATATTGGTCAATAAATCCGAATTTGAATTTATCGCTAAAAAAGGGGGCCATTTTAGGACCGTACCGAACATACTCCTTTAAAAGAAGAAATATATACAGCTAGATACAGAAAGAGTATATGTTGGACGTCATAAAGAATAGAAGAGAAGATGTGGTATGAGTCCCAATAAAACAGCTCTCCATCCAATTCTCAATGTGTAAACAGTAAACATTGAAGGTCAAAGTACAGCCCTCGAACCCAACAGCAAGCTATAAAGGGTCCCAAAATGACTAGTGTGGAACAATTCAAACAGGAACATTAACAGCCAAATCTATATTAATAATGAGAAACATTTATCAACTGCATCAACAAAAGACAACAACAAAAAACAGGTATGTGACTTAGGACAGGTGTAAACAGCGGTTTTAAACTATTTAACAGGCGCCAACCTTCACTCTAACCTGTCATGTATCACATGAACACACACTTATATGTCTATACATTTATAGTCACCCCTGGACACACCTTTACATTCACAGACGCCAACCTTCACCCTAACCTGTGAAGTATGTTTTATCACATAAATAAATACTTACATGTCTGTACATTCATAGTAACCTCTAGAAGCATCTTTACATTCACAGTTAAAATCACATCCATCTGCCCATTGCTGTCCTTGTGTATACTGTCGGCCTTTGTAGGTACACTTCCCTACAAATCAATAACGAAATAGAAAACTTTTGCACATAAAAGTTTCTAATATTGCAGCAAAATTAATTGTATAATTTATTTTGTAAAGTTATTTTTAAGTATTTTTTCACTGTATGTTTCACTGCAGTGATAAGATTACCTATATGGATTCCTGTGTTTATAGAAAATCAATAGTTTTATTAAAAAAAACATTTGGAAACTACTTGTTTGGTAACTTTGTGTAAATTATATTATCTTGCCTGCTGTTCCATGATCTACCCCTTGGTATACACCAGAAGGTGCAGGAGTAGGTACTTTTCCTGTCCCTGTAGAAACTGTCACATTCCCAACAGGTCCACACTGTGGCATCTGACAACATGATGGATCGTTTGGATCAGGAACAAATTTACAGTTGGGGTTGATATTCTGGTAGGTTGGACATCTGAAATCAAGGGTAATATATGTTGAAAAAAATGTTTAGGATTATATTGGTAGTCAAAAATTACCACATTAGAAAACAACTACCGGTAAGCTCATTTTTTATAGTATTATGATAGCTGCCATTGTCAATACAATGTATAAAAAAAAATACAGAACCATATTTTAATGTTTAAAAAGGCAAAACTTTTTAGATGGCATGGATTAAATAAAGAATGATAACTAATGAAGCCCTATTGAAGACCTAATTAATTAGCTGGCCAAAGTCTGAACCAAAGCTGATAGAACATAAAGCAGTTTTGTTTAATTGACTATGAGGGTTATCATTGAATTTTTTTTAGACAATGATGATGATGGACGGTTGCTTGACAGCCAGTCACAAATCAAAATACATATTCCATGTATTCAGGACAAGAACTTGACTCAGAGCCAACCACTCTTTGCTGTGTGATTAGCAGATACCAATTTCAAAGGCTTTGATTTGTCTCAGCCTAGTTTGTTTGAACCAACAACCTCCTGCACTCGAGGAAAACACTTTAACACGAGACCACTGAGGGTGTTCTATCACTAATTTGTTGACATACCTTTGCATACACCTGTACACACTACCGAGAGAATTCTCACATGTACATCTATAACTACAGCCATCGTACCAGGACTGACCTTGTGTATACTTCACACCGCCATACTCACAGTAATCTGTTAAATACAAAAAAGTTTTACATATATAAAATAAGATTATCATACTCATAGTTATCTGTTTAATAGCCGTCATTCAATTCTTCCATACATACATTAAATTGGTTCTTCATGCCCAAAGAACATATCTTATAAAGCTTATCTTTAAGACACCCATGGTTGACTATGCAGGACCTTATCAAGCTTATATGTAATCCACAGCATGCTAAATGTTAATATAAACAATCATATCCCTTTGAATAGATGTTGATGACAAATGGCTGCTTAAGGAACTGCTGGTCTTTTTATGTCTTGTATATGTGCCTGTTCCAAGTCAGAAAGTGCTGGTCTTTATAGGTCTTGTTTATTCTTTTACTGTTGGTTCATTTATATGTTTCACAGTTTAGGTTGATGTTCATTTCACTGAACTAAATTGAGAATGGAAATGGGAAATATGTCAAAGAGACAACAACCTGACCAAAGTCCAGACAGCAGCTGAAGGCCTTCAATGGTTCTTCAATGCTTTGAGAAATTCCCGTTAATACAAATTTTTGTTTAGGGGCCAGCTAAATCTATTTATATTGATGCATGGCACAAAACAAGATAAAATCCTACCTGTAGCTGGTTTTGCAGTTGATATAATTCCAGTTTGTGTGATATAGCCTCCAGGGAATTCGCATTTTGGTATTTTACAGCAAGGATTAGAGGGATCCTTTACCAAAAAGCAGAAAGGTTGTGGCAAGTTACCAAAGTGAACACATCTAAAACATACATAATATCATCATTTATTCATTCTAAATGAAACGGAATGTAATCAAAGTGTCCAAACCGTGTTATATGTGCAAACCAGATGCTTCGCAGGGCGCAGCTTTATGCGATCGCAGAGTTCGAACCCTGAACAGTTGGGGCAAGTATGGACATAATATTCAAGCTTGATACAGCTCTGAATTTGGATTGTGATTAAATAGTTGACACAACATAGGTTTCTGACACAGAATGAATGTGGTCTAAGAACTTAAATTTAAAAACTTTAAAATTTTAAATTGGACATTAACCTATTATGATTATGGTCCAATATCCAAAATCTAAACACATGGTTAGATTCAGCATATCAAAGAACCTCAAGAATTCAATTTTGAATATAGTTTGGACCCTTTGGACCTCAATGTAGACCAGTTTGATAACCGGGTCCAAATATCTAAAATCTAAGTACATGTTTAGATTCAGAATATCAAAGAACCCCAAGCATTCAATTTTTGTTGAAATCAAACAAAGTTTAATTTTGGACCCCGATTTGGACCAACTTGAAAACTGGGCCTATAATCAAAAATCTAAATACATGTTTAGATTCGGCATATCAAAGAATCCCAAGGATTCAATTTTTGTTGAAATCAAACAAAGTTTAATTTTGGACCCCAATTTAGACCAACTTGAAGACTGGGCCCATAATCAAAAATCTAAGTACACGTTTAGAATCAGAATATCAAAGAACCCCAAGAATTCAATTTTTGTTGAAATCAAATAAAGTTTAATTTTGGACACCGATTGGGACCAACTTGAAAACTGGGACTATAATCAAAAATCTAAGTACATGTTTAGATTCAGCATATCAAAGAACTCCAAGAATTCAATTTTTGTTAAAATCAAACAAATTTTAATTTTGGACTCTTTGGACCTTAATGTAGAACAATTTGAAAACGGGACCAAAAATTAAGAATCTACATAAACAGTTATTCGGCATATCAAACAACCCCAATTATTCAATTTTTGATGAAAATCAAACAAAGTTTAATTTTGGACCCTTTGGGCCCCTAATTCCTAAACTGTTTGGACCAAAACTCCCAAAATCAATCCCAACCTTTCTTTCATGTTCATAAACCTTCGGACGACGATGAAGACAACGATGACGACGACGACGAAGACGCCAACATCATACCAATATACGACCACAAATGAGTAGGTTCAGTAAGACCCCTTTTTGGCCCCAAAATATAGCAGTTTTACAAAATTGTTAATTTAACTTTTAGTTATTTATTGGAAAGTAAAATGCCTCTGCTACATAAATATGGGCTGTTTTTGGCATTACAATGCACATATATCGGGTACTTGCATCATTAAATCATGCTAAATTACTGAAATCTTCACAATTTCAGCATTTTAGTTAAATTTTAGACGGTTTCCGTAAAAGTGGACGCATTCGTGTTCATTCTTGATATTGAAAGATTTTGGACACTTTTTAAACACTTAAGTGTCTATTTCAATTGATTCAATTATTTTTTGCGAAAGATTTTAACTGATTTACTCATTAAAAACGCTCCGATTCTAGCTTAAATATGAAAAATCTATCAAATATGCCAAAAACTGCCACTTTTCAAATGGTTTTTGTCAAAAATGAAAGTGGCCGCATCCGTGTTCATCCTCGACCTTTACATATGTTATGTATTATCATCAAACACAGACAGGATGTGATACTTGAAAATATTAGGCAATGACATCAGGTAAAAAACTATGTCACATTTTTCATATCCATTCATCACTCACAGAATGAAATGTGCATGATTTCTTGCATAAAATGATACGCAATGCTTTGTATGTTAAACAAGAGTATGTGTCCAAAAGACACCATGCCCCACTTGCATTTTTATTCTCTTTGTCAATTGAAATTGAGGGTAACAATTGACTACAACTCATACTAAACTACTTTCATTAAAAACGCTGATTATTATTATTGAATAATACTTTTAATACGTTATTCTATGATAATTTACCAAGGTATAGGAAAAAGCTTCAAGAAATCTTCACTGCTGATGCTGTATAGAATTACAAATACTGCTGTGATCACTGTAATATGTCTTAACAACTATCATATGCTTCACTATTAGATTGTTTGTGTAAAAATGGTCAAGAGTTGACCCACTGTTATGTGTTGGCACTGAGACATGTTGTTTTAAGTCGTAATTCAAAAATAATTCATTTAGAACTGATGACTGATCTAAACTAATGTCTTGGTTTATATCTCCTGTGATGATAGAGTTCTTGAAAATGTATGGATGTGTTTCAATTAAATCACGAAATTTGTCTCGACAATGCATGCTTGGAATCTGTTGATTTGGAGAATTGTAAATTGCTGTTATATAAAGATATCCGTTAGAAGTAGTCACTTTAATGACAGCGATTTGAAGGAAGTTGTCCTTGTGAAGAAGCATTAGCTCACTGGAAAACGATTGTTTTGCCATAATAGCTGTACCACCTGCTGTCCTACAAGTTCTGTTGCCAGGTTTGTCGACTCTGTAACTGTTATGTGTTTTGAAATGTTCTAAAGATGTTGTTTTAATATTGTCAGTTAACCATGTTTCTGTAATTACAATCACATCACTATCTGAGTGAGAAGGATCCAACAGAATATCTTTCTCGTGTAGTAAAAAGGAACAAGCATTGATAACAGATATCAAAAACTCTATTTGGTCTTCTTTAAAGAATGGGAAAAATCGATCAGTGACACATTTTTCCCTAAGACGTTCCATTTCTTTGAGAACAGATTTGTTTGCTTTAATCTGTTGTTTTACTCAACGCCACATATGCTTGCCCATCAAAGAACTGAAATGATACAACAATTTCGTTTACAGTTATCCATTGCACCTTGTGTATGGTACAGGCCCATGCTAATTTGATAGGGAATTGCAGACGGGACATCTTTAGTCCTTTGTTTTTTTTTATGATAATGTAAATGAAATTTCGCTCCGTGCAATAGGTGTGGCTGAACTGAATTGTTTGTTTTCAACTGGGAATCAAGATAGTTTTCTTGCATTAGATCCTGTATTTGCATCATCAAATTGAACAAACAAACAACTACATTTGAAATTGTAGAGGAATTATTTCTACGCTTTATAATCATCTTAATGGTTCCTTGAGCACCATTTACAAGTCCATCTGATACATCAACATTTCTTGTGAGCATGATTTTTGCTCCAACTGCTACTGTAATTTCATCAGGCAAGCCATCAGTAAATCTAGGATCTTTTTTTGGATTTATGTTCTTTAAGTCATGCGGCTTTTTATTAATTGCTTTTAATAATTCCATGGATTCCTTTGAAGTTGATAACAATTTGTATTATGCTGGTCCACCTTTGCATTAGTGGAATATACATGTAAACAGTCTATGGGATGTTTTAATGGATGAATTGTTGTATCTCTTCCTTTCAATACTTCTATATCTTCACTTGTGAAAGTAGCATTTCTAATTCTATTTAATAATTCAGCAAACTTGAAATCATCCTTTTGCCTCATTATCTCAGTGAAAAATCATCCCATAAATTACCATACATACGACTTAATGGGTCTTTAGATGGTTTAAATACAAATTGCTGCATAACTGGTGTTAATTGAAAAAGATCTCCAAATGCCAGAACTGAAATTACCCCAAATGGTTCATTGATTCTAGTTATTTCACAAAGCCTGTAATGTATTTGTAGAAGCAGCTCTGATCCTACCATGGATATCTTATCAATGATAAGAAGTCTTATTTTGCTTGCTTTTGACATTAATGCATTTCTTTTATCATCTGATAATTTTATATATGATTTAGTTTGTCCTAAAAGTAGCAAGAAGGCAAAATGTAATGTCACACCTGAAATGTTGTGAGCAGCTGTACCTGTTGGGGCTGTAAATAGGACATTAACATCATCAGGATTGTCTCCAATAGTTTGTAGCTTGCGTAATGCCATCTGTTAAATGCAAGAAATCAAATGAGACTTTCCCGTTCCTGCTCCACCAGCAATGAACATACGCAGTTGGTCACTCTTCTTCTTGAAGATATCAATATGTGCTAGGTTCTCACAACACTGTAATACTATTTGGAAAATGTCTCTTTGTTTAGCATTGAGGCTGCGAATTCTTTCACGATAATCCTCATCAGTCAAAAAAAGTGGTCTCAGTTCTACTGCCATGCCAACAGGAACAGTGTTACATATGACAGGTTTTTCTTTTTGTTTTTGTTTATCTTCTATGTTTAAAAAGGAAAAGTTTTCATCTTCAGTAGCCCCTTCTTTAATTTGTTCAGCTTTTTCCTGCTCTACTTGTGGTGCAATAGTATCCCAACTATGCTCAGGTGGACCAACAGATTCAAATTGATCTAATGCTTCTTCAATCATGTCTGATTGATGTTCTAAATCTTGTCGATTGCTGTCAATTATGTCAAACACATTATCAAAGAGCTCTTCATACATATCAAATTTGTTTAGATCTTCATGTTCATTTCTCCAAGGCATGTAAAGTAATAATTGTGAATTACAATAATCCTCTTTTTCTTTCAATTCTGAATATTAATGATATTTCAAAATTGCTGGTTTTCTTGTCTTTCGCATTTGTCCTAGTTCATTTTTAAGAGTTATAGTACTTGATGCTGTATTGTCTTCATCTGATTCAATATCATTCTCACAACTTTTATTTTTTTTACTGTTATCATATGTATACCAGATGGAAAATTTTGCCAAACAGTCTAACTTTGTTGGTCTTGCTGCATAGCGATCCAAAATACTTGTCTGATAAACATCTTCATCCACATTTCATTGTCTTTGACCGATGAAATAGGTTTAAGTAAACATATACGCTTTTCTGGTTTGTCTGCTTTAACATATACAGTGGAAAAGTTGCTCTTGAATAATGGAAAACTCAGCAAACGGTAAACTGCTTCCTGAGCACTAACCTCTCTTGCATCCAAAAATGCAGAAGCACATTTGTTCATTGATGACTTAAAATCTAAAGTGTTTGCTTCATTAGACACTGCTTGAAGGATCTGGCTCATCTCTCGTTCATCTTTGGTGATATAAGCAACCATGTATGCAATGCAAGCATATGGATCCAAACAGTACTGAACATCCAACTTTGCTTCCCATGCACGTAGTATTGTTATTGTACGAGTTTATTTGAATCTCAATCGGGTTTCTTTTGTAAATAATAAGTTTTCCACGCTTTGATAGTTCTAGTACTGATTTGTATTCTTGAGGTGAAATGTTTAAATCCTTTAACAGATGATTCAATGACGTGTAGTCTTTTGTCTCTAGTTTTTCAATTACTGAGGATTTAATTAAAGCTGCATTTTCCAGTGCTAGTTTGGCCTCATTAGGGTTATGAAATCTGATGGTTGAGCAATTATTGTTTCTGATGAAGGTGGTTTTGGGTAGTTGAACCTGCAGTGTGTGCCTTTCTTTTTACAAGTTGCTGTATGGTTGTGGAACTGTACAGATTTTACCAAATTATGAAATTCTGGATGTCTTTTGGCAGATAGTATTGAGCATGTTATACATTTGTCTATGAATTTGACAAGATCTTTTACAGGAGTATCTGGATTTGGTGCATTATCAACCCAAAGCACACAATGTCCATGAGGGGATCCTCTTCGCTGGGACTCTATTCTATAAGAATAATGAGTATTTTTTCCTAAAGGTTCAGCATTACTAAGTATAACATCCCTAAACAGACAATGTAATCTATGGTCAAAATGCCTAGCTGCTGTCACAGGATTTGATCTCAAAATTTTTCCTCCCATGTGAGTTGACCTACTTCTTCTATGGACATTGACTTTCCCTGTTGCCTTGTAATAACTATTATTGTATCGGTCCATTTCATGTCAGCTGCAGATAAAGTGACAAAGAAGGTGAATATACCAAGTTGTTTCACTGCTGCTAAACAACTTATACATTTTTTGCTTTTTGCCAATATGGTGGAGTACCCCTTATTGTTTGCAGAAATCTATATGCCTTGTCTTTCATTATTAGACTTTGGAGGCGTACAAGATCTTTTAACATACCAACATTGACAGCCTCTCCTGATGAATGACTGTAAGCCTTCCTCACTGCTATTGATATTGAGTCCAACATTTGTTTATATTCTGTTACGTATTGGGCAAAAAAGAGATACTCAATGTTTTTAGCAAACACTCCAGTTCCTTGCATTATAGTACTTTTTAGGTGTAAGGTGTACATTTCATATTTTTTTGTTCAGAAGTGTCAGGTTCATCTCCATCGTCTGATTCTTCAGATTCTTCATCCTGTGTATCATCTTTGTGGTCATTGGAATCATCATTATTAGTAATGTTATCATCATCCTTAGTAATAGCATTCCAAAGTTCCTTATCTTCACGTGCACTTGTATTTTCCCAGTCTGAGGTTTCCATAATATTAAAATAATGAGGATTATTTTTTTTAAACCATTGTAGACATTCAAGTATTACTTTGGGCCTTATGTTTTGAAAAAATGCATGTCCCTTGTAACATTTCTTCCGTTTAATTTTGATAGGTATAATTCCAGCACTTATTGGAGTTTGTGGAAGAGATGTGCATACTTGTACATTAACTGGCACATTAAGCACTGCTCTTTTTATTCCTGTGTGTCGTCCTCTTGGTAAGGCTAACAACTTCATGAATGGATAACGTGTAAATGTATGTGTGCTTCAAGTGGTGTCATATCCTGAATTATTTTGGGTACATCTGGCAACATCATGTTTTTAGCTTTTGCTTGTGCTGGCATTTTGTTATTTTGGATATGTTTCATACAGGTCTTACATATGTATTCAATATTATCTCTGGACTGACTCTCAGTCCTACATTTCTGCAGCATGTCTTTAAACTTGAATTTATCATTTTTTAGTCTGACAACTGTTGATTTGTATAACATTCTGTTACATACTGTACAAATATACTCTGGTGATTCACTAATATGTTTCCTAAATAATCTCAGTTTATGATCAATGTCAAGTGATCTTTTCTTCCTTTATATGGTCATTCAATTTTTTTAAAACTTCAACTTATCTTGAAGTCTATCATAAGGTAAAGATTTTCCTTCAAAGCTTTTACGTTTTGCCTCCTTTGTATTTCGAATTTTTCTACTGTCTTGGGGAAGTTCTTGTCTAAACATTTTCATTCTTTTCATAGCAGTCTTTTTAGCTAGTTCTTTGTCATCTTGAGGAAGTGTTTGTCTAAAAAATCTTCATTATTTTCACTAGAGCCTTTTTAGCTAGTGCTTTGTCATCTTGATGAAGTTCTTGTCTAAAAATCTTCCTTCTTTTCACTGCAGCCTTTTTTGAGCTAGTTCTTTGTCATCTTGAGAACGTTTTTGTCTAAACAACCTCTTTCTGTCTAAATCAGCTCTTTTAGCTAGTTCTTTGTCATCTTGAGGAAGTTCTTGTCTAAAAATCGTCCTTCTTTTCACTGCAGCCTTTTTGAGCTAGTTCTTTGTCATCTTGAGAAAGTTCTTGTCTAAACAATTGCTTTCTGTCTGAATCAGCTCATTTAGCTAGTTCTTTGTCATCTTGAGGAAGTTCTTGTCTAAACAATCTCTTTCTGTCTGAATCAGCTCTTTTAGCTAGTTCTTTGTCATCTTGAAGAAGTTCTTGTCTCAAAATCTTCATTCTTTTCACTGCAGCCTTTTTAGCTAGTTCTTTGTCATCTTAAGAAAGTTCTTGTCTAAACAATCTCTTTCTGTCTGAATCAGCTCTTTTAGCTAGTTCTTTGTCATCTTGAGGAAGTTCTTGTCTAAAAATCTTCATTCTTTTCACTGCAGCCTTTTTAGCTAGTTCTTTGTCATCTTCAGAAAGTTCTTGTCTAAACAATCTCTTTCTGTCTAAATCAGCTCTTTTGACTAGTTCATTTTCTTTACCTTAGCTCTCTTAACTAGTTCTTTGTCATCTTCAGTAAGTTTACCTCTAAACAATCTCTTTCTGTTTAAATCAGCTTTTTCATCTAGTTCTTTTACATCTTGTGGAAGATTTTCTCTAAACTTTTTCATTCTCTTCACATCAGCATTTTTAGCTAGTTCTTTGTAATCTTGAGAATGTTTATCTCTAAACAATCTCTTTCTGTTTAAATCAGATCTTTTAACTAGTTCTTTGTCATCTTCAGGAAGCTTATCTTTAAACAATCTTTTTCTGTTTAAGTTAGCTTTTACGGCTAGTTCTTTATCATGTCTTGAAAACTGTTCTCTATAAAATCTCCTTTTTTCTTTGTCGTTTTTTTCTTGTTATGTGTTGCTTTCGTTGAGATATAGTCTTTCTATTAATTTTTTTTTCTCACAGATTCCTTATTCATAATACATTGTGTTTTTTCTCTTGGATTATTTGAGTTTTTATTTGAAGCCCACTTGATTTGTCTTTCTAATTCCTTTGAAAGTAATTCATTCTTACGACAATTAGTCACAGTATTATATTTTAACAGATTTTGAAGATCTTGCGTTGATGTAACAACTTCAAAATGGTTTTGATTGGTATGTTTGAGATATATAGCATTATATTTATTTCTAATATTTCCTTGTGTCTGTGATGCTGTGTATTTTAACCACTTCCATGTTTGCTCAGTGAAAGAGTACACATATATATCTGTTCGTAAACAAATTGCCATAGCAGTAATTTCTACTTCTGTAGCCCACACTGACAGGCTTGCCATATTTGATTTTTGCAAATATTGTCTCACAGTTATCCTCGATGGTAGAACAGTTGTTAATTCTTGTGGTATTGTCATCATATATGCAGTTAAATACTTTCTTACAGCTTCGTGATAATATTCACTACCGGTCATTATAAAAGACTCTGCCCTAAAATAGCAGTTTCCATCACCAACTATAGGATGTATATTTGTAGGTACTTTAATTAAACTTTCTGAAGAATCAAAATGGTGAACAAATAATACAGGTAACTTAAATTTGATAGTCTGAACTGCCTGCCATTTCATATCAATTGGATTGAATGTAAAACCCTGTATCTGTTGTGTTCCTAAATAAATTAGTTCATCATTAGATGCAGCCTTTGTTGACACATTTTTACAATTGTTCTTAGTCATGTTCCTTCCCTGAACATCATCAAATCTGTTGTCTAACTTCATCAACATCTTTAGATTCTTCCTTAAGGGCATACGATACAGTTACAGGGGAGGTAATGACGTTGCTAACGTAAAATGTTATTTTCGCGACGTCAAACTGTGACATATCGGGAAAAGATGCATTTTTCGACTGATTTTTATCATTCAAACTGATTTAATTTGAAAACGAGTTCATGGACCCCTATTTTTCAAAACAGCAATTTGTTTCATTTTACAGGGAGATTATGTGACGCAAATTTTATAAAACTGTAAATAGAGGATTTTTTTTAATTTTGATAAACATGCAGCAAAAAATGACGTATTTTCCTCAGTTCATGAACATTTGATAAATATGAGTTATTTCTGAACAAAAAATGCATAATTTTTTAGAATACTTATAAAATACAGAAATTACCGATTATTTAACAAAAAACAATTTGTGTTTATCTTTTATAACAAAAAAGTTATGTCTTTCTTTCGAAAAAGAAATTACGGCCACAAATCTGAATTTTGAGCAAATATACAAAATTTCAACCTCATTTTACTCAAAAAGTAGCACATGAAGGTATATTTTTTATTACATATTTGATTTAATCAGGTAAAAAATAGCCTATATGCAAATTTCCACGAACTTGTAAATACAGGATCAAAACTGTATCGTATGCCCTTAAAGACTTTTTGTAATTCTACAAACTGGGCATTAGTATCACTCAAAGTATCTTCCTTGTTCTTTTCTATATTTTCAACCTTTTGAATTTCACTCTCTGTAGATTTTATTTGGACACTACTTTTACACAAGTTTGTTTTTATTAATTGAGTTTTTTTTTTCCTTGGATACTAGTTTGATTCTTGATTTTGTCACATCTTCTACAACCTTGATATTGTCTAAATGCTAATTAAGTTTTTGAACAGAACTAAATACTGTTGAGCAGTGCTTGCAATAAGTACACTTATGATTGCTCAAAGTTCTATTTGATTTGAAATCCTTATTGCTGTAATCACATGTGGAAGCTGTTGCACAGTTTTGGGATTTAAGCTTCTGTGAAGACGTGAACACTTTATCACAAAAAGTACAAATTATACATTGATGTTTTTGCAGGAAGGATTTTCTATTGTATGTTTTCCCACATGTGAAACACTTGTAGATGTTGCCATTATATACATGAGCTCCTTTATTTCCTAGTAAATAATCAGTCATGCTGCTTTTTCTGAAAATAAAATATTAAAATATAGCTTTTTAAAAGCACATGATTGTTAAATTATATGTAAATGATGATTTCAGTGATACAGATCCCCTTTATAAACAGTGTAAATGTTTCCTTTTAAACATATAGAGACTAATTCAAATCAATTAATTTAATGTTGTGTGAATTTAGAATAAAATATGCGTATTATCCAGATGAAATTATCAATATAAGACAATTGAAGTTCAATTAGTTGTGTAGTGTTATTTTACAATAGTCTGTGGATTAATTAATATGGTTGAATTTAAAACTAACAATTTTTAAATGTTATTGTTCTGACTGATCTTTTCTGGATTCATATCATTGAAGTTACATAAAGAACTTTTTAATAAAAATAAAAATACATCTTAAACTGATCTTGATATTATCAATAACAGAGGTTACAAGTTGAAAATCATTAACTTGGAAAAAGGATGAAAACGTTAAATGCAGAACTGTTGAATAATTACAAGTTATAAATTGGGCAACCTTTCTGGGAAATACAGGACAGATTTAGCAACTTTGTAAATATCTTGAAGCCACATCAATTTAATATTTTGATTTTCATCTGTCATAAGAAATAGGTCAGAATTTATATTTAATGGTTTTTTATATCTTTCAGAGAGTTACAATGCCAAGTCATATCTGTTAATCCTATCATTTGCTGAAGTAAATGAAAAAATGAAACATATTAACTCTGAAGTGGAATAGGTTCATGATTCCTGTATAGGGTTTACATTGATATGACCTTTTGATAAGTTGAATTTTATAATTAGTCTAATTTCCACTAATAATTGATAGAGGTTTAAAGCAGTAATACCAAAACAAAATATCAATTTTCTGGTCAATTATTAAGCTTTTTGTTTGCTTTTAATGTGTCAAAGAGACTTCAAAATGAAACTTTAATTTCAAAGAACCAACTCTGGCATCAATTTTTGTTTTGAAAAAATATCATGCTACTGCTGCAAACAAACAAATAATTATATTACTTACTTACTTATGCTCAAAGATAACTGTAATAATAACAATTCCATTCTACAATTTTTGATATAAATAGTTGTTTATAATAAGTACACAATATATATTTAATAAAAAGTTTTAAAAACTTACAAAAACATCACAGCTATTATTGTACTCAGTAATTCCAAGATCTTCAAAACTGCACGCATACGCACACACAATGTGTTTAACAGAGAACTGTTCTGTTTAGTTGAAAGTTGAAGAAACTATAAACTAAAGCCTGTGTAGCATATCTATTAATCTTTTTAAATAAAATTGATACATTATACAATGGAACAACAATAATAGTTCTAATGCTCAATTCCTAACAATTATGGTTTCCAGGTTGTGAACTATAACTTCATGATAAACTACCTCGACCAAACACTTTAACCTGAAAAAGAGCTGTTTCACACAATCTCATTTTCATGTTCAATGAACCATGAAATGTGGACCAAAACCTAAATTTGTAGTACTTTTTAGAAATTCCCAATCATAATGACTATGTTTGCAAAGTTACAAATGGATGCAACTATAACATCATGATAAACTACCTCGACCAAAACTTTAACCTGAAAAAGAGCTGTTCCACACAATCTCATTTTCATGTTCAATGAACCATGAAATGTGGACCAAAACCTAAATTTGTAGTACTTTTTAGAACTTCCCAATCATAATGACTATGTTTGCAAAGTTACAAATGGATGCAACTATAACTTCATGATAAACTACCTCGACCAAAAACTTTAACCTGACATAGGACGAACGGACGCACAGACAAAAAAACATAATGCCCCTAATCCTATCGTAGGAGGGCAAAGTAAAAAGATGTTTTTTTCTAGGTATCGCATGTAATTTCATCTTCTCCATCAATTTCTCTTTTGTATTAAATTTATCAGCTCACCCATGCACGTTTTTCTAGATAATCTTGCTGATAAAATCATGATAAAAAACAACAAGAATGTGTCCATAGTACACGGATGCCCCACTCGCACTATCATTTTCCATGTTCAGTGGACTGTGAAATCGGGTCAAAATTCTAATTTGGCATTTAAATTAGAAAGATCATATCAAAGGGAACATGTGTACTTAGTTTCAAGTTGATTGGACTTCAACTTCATCAAAAACTACCTTGACCAAAAACTTTAACCTGAACTTCGCACTATCATTTTTTATGTTCAGTGGACCATGCAATTGGGGTCAAAACTTTAATTTGGCACTAAAATAAGAAAAATCATATCATGGGGAACATGTGTACGAAGTTTAAAGTTGATTGGGCTTCAACTTTATCAAAAACTACCTTGACCAAAAACTTTAACCTAAATCCTGGCGAACGGATGCACAGACGGACGGACGGAAAGACGAACGGAAATACAGACCAGAAAAATAATTAAAAAAATAATGCACCTCTACTATTGTAGGTGGGGCATAAAAATGCCATTATTCTCTATATATATTACATTTCGTCATTTCAATATTACTCACTGTAAAAGGGAATTATTGTCTGATAAATTATATTTACTTTTCTACACATTTGTAGTAACCAGTTCTAGAATCAGCACACACACAAGTAAATTCACAGCCCTCATCCCAAGTTTCTGCTTGTGTATATCTTCTGCCCTTATACAGACAATATCCTGTAAATATCAGCAAATGGATGAAAATTTGTTGGCAATAAGTTCCTTTTGTAATAATTGTTCATTCATTTCATATTAAAATTTACATATTAAACATTTAATAAATTATGTGCCTTGAGCAGGGGTTGTAATTAGCACTGATCTGGATGGTCAAGACCAGTAGATTTTGTAAACTGGTGGTCTGGTGGAGCAGTAGAAATTCGTTGATAAAAACCACTGATCACATTGCAATTTTGGTTTGTTACAAAATATTTGCTGCGAAATCAATTAAACAATACTGGGGGGTACTTTTATAGATATGGACCTCCTTTTCTGTAAATTTCAAGATATTTGAGTTTTAAAAATTTCAGGAAAAGGCTGACTCACACTTTTACCTTATCATGCTTATATTTGTATTGGTTTTATATGGGTCTCAAATTGAAAGAGAGGAAATCTAGAATCTGCTTTAATTTTGGTAAATGGCAAATCAAGAACTGTTGAAGTCTTATAAGAAAAGAAAAGTGGGTGTTGACAGGCAAAATATTTTACACTGTATCATAGGAAAGAAAACAAGCGCATTCTAATATCTTTAAAGAAAATTTAAATGATATAATTGATTTACTTGACAACGACTTACCAATACCACCTGATATACCAGTAGCTGCAGTTGGTGGTAAGGGAGTTAAACCAGTCGGATACAGAGTAACAGATCCAGCATCTATTGTGTGGTTCAACAAATCTCCAATTGATGGAGGTTTAACTTGTCCATTTCCTGTTACTGCTGGCTGAAATTGTGGGATAGGAACAAAAGTCTGTCCTGTGAATGGATCATAGGCACAAACAGGTGCCTTACAGCAGGGTTCATTAGGATCTGTTTCCATGTGACATGAAGCTGGGATGGATCCATAAGTAGGGCACCTATAGTATAGATTAAACTATGTAGCATATATTTTAGTAAAATTTAAGGTATCAAATGAATGTTGGGGACTGATGATCCTTGTAGAAAACACAATTTACTAATAATTTTGAATAAAACAAAAATGTACCGGTATGAATAAATTCTAAAATTGTGGGCAAATATAGACTGTTTCTCAGATGTAAAGCATGCATATCTATCCCAACAAATATACTAATATGGCAAGAAAACAATTTAAAAGACCCAAAACACTAATGAAAAGATTGGAGGAGTTGTATATACAGTGTAACTTGTCTAGTCTGACACACTGGGGGACTAGAAAAAAATGTCGGATTAAGCAGGGTGTCGGAATGCTCAGTTTTTTTCTGAAAGGATAGGTATATTTTGGAACTATAATTTTTTTTTGGTTAAAGCAGAATGTTGGAATATTCAGTTGTCATATTAGGCAATTTACACTGTATATTATAAACCATATTCTCATCCTCCAGAATGGTAATGATTATAGAAAAATAATATATATAAATATATAGCACTACTACATATGATTTTATACTTTTTAAATGATATAACTGAATACTTGTATCATTGTGAATTAACCAGAAACTTGCTTATATCAAACAAAGCTTATTGAAAGACAAAAAGCAGTTGTCAATAATTGAATGAAAATCTTACTTGAGTCTACAAGAATATGTGGCAGTCACTGCATTAGTACATAAACAGGAGAAATCACAGCCATCTTCCCATGCTTGATCCTGTACATATAGTTGTCCTTTGTATAAACATCCAGCTGTAATCAGAAAAGTATACTGACTCAACTATTTTTTACCATAGGTACTTGTCAACAAGTAATTACATTCTCTTAATAATGTGTATTCCTATCCTTTACATCAATTTTTGTTAATTATAAAAACAGATTCCACCCCAATCTCGTGCAATTTATATTTATCCACTCTCGACATTTCAATTTTAAATATCTAAAATAATGGGTAAAATTTATATATAAATGGTCTTTACTAAATTCCTTCTGTTAATTTTACATGGTTTTATTGATTACCTTCAGTTTTACAAGTAGTAGGGTAAATCAAAGTTATTTTCAATTCCACCTTACATTTTTTTCACAAACAACCTTCATAGTTTCACACGATATAATAGAAAGAATTACTGACTCAACTATAATTTGTATCATTTTCATACTGACAATTTTTATATTGCTTTTCTAACTAAAAATTCACCAATCTATAGTTATACTCTACTGATTATCATCTGTCTTCCAAGTTTGATGAATATAAACAGAGTTTTAAGATCTCCAGATTTAGAAATGATACTATTTTTTTAATTGACTTACATATTCTTGGTGCTACAAAGCCTGTTCCTCCTGTACCAGGGACTGGAGTTGTCCCGGTCAGACCTGTTGGTAGCACATACTGCATTGATCCGGATGGCCGTAACACATGTATTAATCCTCCGTTTCCTATGGACTTTAGATTGGTTGTAGACGTGACAAAAGATCCACTATCACATTCCATGATGGGACAACACTCCCCATTACGTCTTACTTCTTGGCATCCATTTGGCATATTGTTGTATTTTGGGCATCTACAAAAGTTTTTTACTTTAGATATGAGAATAAAATTAGTATATATTTAAAACGAAATAAATTTCATACATCAATGCTAAAGGTTGAAGCTTTTATCTGTATTATAATGTGCAATCCAGTTTCCTTTCATTGTAGAAAGTATGAACTAGTATATGGATTCTACAAATTGAATTTTGCCAAAAACTTCATTTCTGCAAAATGAAAATGTCTTCCTTATTTATACGAAGTGTGTACAAGTTTAGTTAAAATTGAAGGCATACTAAACTAAAAAATATAAATGAACTAAAATTTTTTAAAAACCCATACAAGACTAATAAAGGCCGGAAGCTCCCAACCTAGGACTGACGCAAAACATGTGGTGGGGTTAAACTTACATGTCTGTACACCTGTAGTACCCATACACAGCATTCTCACATGTACAATAAGTGTGACATCCAACAGACCATGTTTGACCTTGACGATAATCCTTTCCTTGGTACAAGCAGGTATCTGAAAAATGTGAGAATATAACCATTAAATGTACATCAACTTATCTTTATAATGAGGCTTTTTTTGACACATTATCCATGTTATCCAGTGAAAGTGTTTTTATTTCTAAAATATCTACATGCATAAATATATACATCTTAGTTACATAAGGCAGTTATATTAAACATTGTAGATATTCCCTAGTTTGGCGTTAAGTTTTAATGGGGTGTCCTACAGATGCCTTAATACTCACTCCAAGCATATTTTTCGGTATGTTGGGATAGTTTATACATTAGTTCAAACACTTACACTTTTCACGGACTATACTGACTATGATTGAATATGCAGTTAAAGTTTGTAAGTAACATTATCAGATAGACATGTGCACTTTACAATCAAACATTCTATAAAACAAATACAGATGACCTCTTTTTCATTGTATTTGAGAGACTTTCCTTTAAAACTGATTAATGAACCGTTACCATGACTATGGAATCAAGGTTAGAAGAAACCAATCATATTGACATGTATATCTCACACTCATTCTGTACATGAAATATAGCAGATTAACTGCTGATAGAAATCTGAAATATGAAACTTATTACCAAAATTGAATGCTGACCAATGAACCATGCAAATAAGGTGAAGGTCAAATGAATTATGTCAGTTCAGACCTTGCAATCATTTACAAATTATCTAGTTATCTATTGCTCATAATAAGCATCCCCATACTGCTCATTGATTGGTGACTTCACAAAAACTTAGTAAATAACAAGTGAAACTGCGAGCTACTGCTTACTGATGATACCCGCGCCGCAAATGGATAATATTAATAATGTAAAAATATGCAAGTGTTCGGTAAACAGGAAGTTGTTGAGTGATGAATCTGAAAACGCATCACACGGTATAGCTGACTTATATAAATCCTGAAACCAAATTTCAGAAATCCTTGTATTGTAGTTCCTGAGAAAAATGTGACGAAAATTTTCAACTTGGCTATCATGTGTAAAATCATACAAGTGTTTGGTAAACAGGAAGTTGTCGAGTGATGAATCTGAAAACACATCACTCGGTATAGCTGATTTAGATAAACCCTGAAACCAAATTTCAGAAATCCTTGTTAAGAGAAAAGAAAAATGTCAATCTCAGAGTTCCTGAGAAAAATGCGACGAAAAATATTCATGGTACGGACGGACTGACTGACGGACTGACGGACTGACGGACTGACGGAAGGACGGACTGGCGGAAGGATGGACTGATGGAAGGACGGACTGACGAAGGACAGGCAGAGGTAAAACAGTATACCCCCCTTTTTTTAAGCGGGGGTATAATTACTAGCATACAAACCAAATATCATTGACTGAACATAAGTGGTTCATCTTAAACTGATATAATCATAAACTTTAACATGTAAACTATGCAAATGATTCCATGTCAATAGACGGCAAGAGGGCCAAATAATCTTCATAGAAAATAAATGCATACAAACTATCATTGACCTATCACTAGTGATTTCCCATAAAATGACCTTATCACAGGCTAATACATTGTTGATAACGGAAACAGAAAACCTATGTATCGATTTCTGAAATCCAGGTTAATTCATAATTTAGTATATCATTTCAAAAGATCACCTCACAATGCATATGTGAACTAAGTTTCAAAGTGATTTGACCACAACTTCACGATTAACTACTTTTGAACAAAACTGTCATCTGTTACAGGACAGACAAATGAATTTTAATAACAAAAAAACTAAACAGATACTCATAAAAACAAATAGATTCATTACAAAGATTCAATTGAATCAGGACTAAGCTATGTATGAAGCACACAACATTGTGTACAAAATTGTTTCTTGTACACAAACCAAATATGGCAATATTTATGATCAAGTTCAACCATGCATGATCAATGTTTGTAAGCATGTTCAGCCATGCATGAGTCACCACATGTAAATTATACAGCTTTTTTTTTTTCTTATATTTTAAATTTTGTATTTACAATGATAAAAAAAAAGTTATACTATAAACAGTATATCCGTACGTTTATTAATTAATGTGGAAAAATAATGTATCATTTCGCATGTCGAGTGTTTCAACTTGTTACACTTAAATTACCTATTTGTGAATTACACACATACATTTCGACAAAAAAGATCAGTAGATAACTAAAGAAAATTTGAATAGTAAACTCACCATATATAATCGTTAAATCCAGTGGATAATATTTATATAATTTAGACACACATCCAAACTATACCCGATAACGCACATGCGAAAAACAACACATACTGTGCCCAATACTAATGGAAACACGGATCATACCGATAACGGAGTTGATTCCGGAAAAAATAAATACTATGAAAAAGAGAAACAAAATGTAATGTATGTGTATAATCACATTAATTTATATAATATATTTTGTGAAAAATTTTATGTTATGAATACTAATATTATGAATAAATAATACCTTGCCAAATAGTGCTTCCCTTAACTATTTGGTAAGCTAACATGAGGGATACTAAGTTAAAGCTGTAAACTTAGTAATTTGTTACAGCAAGATTGCAATAAAGATATTGTTACGTTAGAAAAAAAAAAAAAAAGACAAATGAATTCAGACCAGATAATGTAATGCCTCTTACTATCACAGCTAGGGCATATTTTATTATTTCATATAACACTAGAGCTGTTTTATTTACATCCTGTTTTGGATTTTACTTACCATTTTTGCCTGCCATTGGTGGTCCCCCTAAAAATAGAGGAATATATTTGGATAATAGAGAATTTAAAACATGCATATAAAATAACCAGGCAGAAGCTAGCGAACAATAGCTAGCGAACAATAAGCCAGCGAACAATAAGGCGATATATCGAGAACCCAAAAAAATGAATAAGACAGCAACGGCCGTTAAATCAAAAAATGTTTAAAAAGGCAGAAAATCAGTCCAAATATTGCAATTTAAACTCAAACTTGAAATAGTTTTTATCCCATCTATTGATAAAACAAGTCACATCTCTTTTAAGGCTAATATTCAGTACCATAGTAAATCTGCATCTATCAACGGATTATTTGTAGGTGTAGGGCCACCAATGTACCAAATCAATTTAGAACGTATGTAAAAGTAGTCCTACCCTGTAAATTATCGCACCTGTGATGTCATTGTTTAATTAAACTAACATACACATTTGAAGAAATGGGGGTTGCCCTATTCCAGGGCTCCTAGAGAAAAATAATGAGGGGTGTCACGGGGTATGACTATATAGGTCTTGTAGAGGAGAAACAGGCGCTTCTTTTGCGCAAGGTATCGAAGGGCGCTATGTTCAAAAATCTGAATCTAGAGCCCAAAATTTGAAAAAAAATGGTCCAAAATAGGGGGGTCGACCTATTCCAGGGCTCCTAGAGAAAAATAATGAGGGGTGTCACGGGGTATGACTATATAGGTCTTGTAGAGGAGAAACAGGCGCTTCTTTTGCGCAAGGTATCGAAGGGCGCTATGTTCAAAAATCTGAAACTAGAGCCCAAAATTTGAAAAAAAATGGTCCAAAATAGGGGGGTCGACCTATTCCACGGCTCCTAGAGAAAAATAATGAGGGGTGTCACGGGGTATGACTATATAGGTCTTGTAGAGGAGAAACAGGCGCTTCTTTTGCGCAAGGTATCGAAGGGCGCTATGTTCAAAAATCTGAATCTAGAGCCCAAAATTTGAAAAAAAATGGTCCAAAATAGGGGGGTCGACCTATTCCAGGGCTCCTAGAGAAAAATAATGAGGGGTGTCACGGGGTATGACTATATAGGTCTTGTAGAGGAGAAACAGGCGCTTCTTTTGCGCAAGGTATCGAAGGGCGCTATGTTCAAAAATCTGAATCTAGAGCCCAAAATTTGAAAAAAAATGGTCCAAAATAGGGGGGTCGACCTATTCCAGGGCTCCTAGAGAAAAATAATGAGGGGTGTCACGGGGTATGACTATATAGGTCTTGTAGAGGAGAAACAGGCGCTTCTTTTGCGCAAGGTATCGAAGGGCGCTATGTTCAAAAATCTGAAACTAGAGCCCAAAATTTGAAAAAAAATGGTTCAAAATAGGGGGGTCGACATATTCCAGGGCTCCTAGAGAAAAATAATGAGGGGTGTCACGGGGTATGACTATATAGGTCTTGTAGAGGAGAAACAGGCGCTTCTTTTGCGCAAGGTATCGAAGGGCGCTATGTTCAAAAATCTGAATCTAGAGCCCAAAATTTGAAAAAAAATGGTTCAAAATAGGGGGGTCGACCTATTCCAGGGCTCCTAGAGAAAAATAATGAGGGGTGTCACGGGGTATGACTATATAGGTCTTGTAGAGGAGAAACAGGCGCTTCTTTTGCGCAAGGTATCGAAGGGCGCTATGTTCAAAAATCTGAAACTAGAGCCCAAAATTTGAAAAAAAATGGTTCAAAATAGGGGGGTCGACATATTCCAGGGCTCCTAGAGAAAAATAATGAGGGGTGTCACGGGGTATGACTATATAGGTCTTGTAGAGGAGAAACAGGCGCTTCTTTTGCGCAAGGTATCGAAGGGCGCTATGTTCAAAAATCTGAATCTAGAGCCCAAAATTTGAAAAAAAATGGTCCAAAATAGGGGGGTCGACCTATTCCAGGGCTCCTAGAGAAAAATAATGAGGGGTGTCACGGGGTATGACTATATAGGTCTTGTAGAGGAGAAACAGGCGCTTCTTTTGCGCAAGGTATCGAAGGGCGCTATGTTCAAAAATCTGAAACTAGAGCCCAAAATTTGAAAAAAAATGGTCCAAAATAGGGGGGTCGACCTATTCCACGGCTCCTAGAGAAAAATAATGAGAGGTGTCACGGGGTATGACTATATAGGTCTTGTAGAGGAGAAACAGGCGCTTCTTTTGCGCAAGGTATCGAAGGGCGCTATGTTCAAAAATCTGAAACTAGAGCCCAAAATTTGAAAAAAATGGTCCAAAATAGGGGGGTCGACCTATTCCACGGCTCCTAGAGAAAAATAATGAGGGGTGTCACGGGGTATGACTATATAGGTCTTGTAGAGGAGAAACAGGCGCTTCTTTTGCGCAAGGTATCGAAGGGCGCTATGTTCAAAAATCTGAATCTAGAGCCCAAAATTTGAAAAAAAATGGTCCAAAATAGGGGGGTCGACCTATTCCAGGGCTCCTAGAGAAAAATAATGAGGGGTGTCACGGGGTATGACTATATAGGTCTTGTAGAGGAGAAACAGGCGCTTCTTTTGCGCAAGGTATCGAAGGGCGCTATGTTCAAAAATCTGAATCTAGAGCCCAAAATTTGAAAAAAAATGGTCCAAAATAGGGGGGTCGACCTATTCCAGGGCTCCTAGAGAAAAATAATGAGGGGTGTCACGGGGTATGACTATATAGGTCTTGTAGAGGAGAAACAGGCGCTTCTTTTGCGCAAGGTATCGAAGGGCGCTATGTTCAAAAATCTGAAACTAGAGCCCAAAATTTGAAAAAAAATGGTTCAAAATAGGGGGGTCGACATATTCCAGGGCTCCTAGAGAAAAATAATGAGGGGTGTCACGGGGTATGACTATATAGGTCTTGTAGAGGAGAAACAGGCGCTTCTTTTGCGCAAGGTATCGAAGGGCGCTATGTTCAAAAATCTGAATCTAGAGCCCAAAATTTGAAAAAAAATGGTCCAAAATAGGGGGGTCGACCTATTCCAGGGCTCCTAGAGAAAAATAATGAGGGGTGTCACGGGGTATGACTATATAGGTCTTGTAGAGGAGAAACAGGCGCTTCTTTTGCGCAAGGTATCGAAGGGCGCTATGTTCAAAAATCTGAAACTAGAGCCCAAAATTTGAAAAAAAATGGTCCAAAATAGGGGGGTCGACCTATTCCACGGCTCCTAGAGAAAAATAATGAGGGGTGTCACGGGGTATGACTATATAGGTCTTGTAGAGGAGAAACAGGCGCTTCTTTTGCGCAAGGTATCGAAGGGCGCTATGTTCAAAAATCTGAAACTAGAGCCCAAAATTTGAAAAAAATGGTCCAAAATAGGGGGGTCGACCTATTCCACGGCTCCTAGAGAAAAATAATGAGGGGTGTCACGGGGTATGACTATATAGGTCTTGTAGAGGAGAAACAGGCGCTTCTTCTGCGCAAGGTATCGAAGGGCGCTATGTTCAAAAATCTGAATCTAGAGCCCAAAATTTGAAAAAAAATGGTCCAAAATAGGGGGGTCGACCTATTCCAGGGCTCCTAGAGAAAAATAATGAGGGGTGTCACGGGGTATGACTATATAGGTCTTGTAGAGGAGAAACAGGCGCTTCTTTTGCGCAAGGTATCGAAGGGCGCTATGTTCAAAAATCTGAAACTAGAGCCCAAAATTTGAAAAAAAATGGTCCAAAATAGGGGGGTCGACCTATTCCACGGCTCCTAGAGAAAAATAATGAGGGGTGTCACGGGGTATGACTATATAGGTCTTGTAGAGGAGAAACAGGCGCTTCTTTTGCGCAAGGTATCGAAGGGCGCTATGTTCAAAAATCTGAAACTAGAGCCCAAAATTTGAAAAAAATGGTCCAAAATAGGGGGGTCGACCTATTCCACGGCTCCTAGAGAAAAATAATGAGGGGTGTCACGGGGTATGACTATATAGGTCTTGTAGAGGAGAAACAGGCGCTTCTTTTGCGCAAGGTATCGAAGGGCGCTATGTTCAAAAATCTGAAACTAGAGCCCAAAATTTGAAAAAAAATGGTTCAAAATAGGGGGGTCGACATATTCCAGGGCTCCTAGAGAAAAATAATGAGGGGTGTCACGGGGTATGACTATATAGGTCTTGTAGAGGAGAAACAGGCGCTTCTTTTGCGCAAGGTATCGAAGGGCGCTATGTTCAAAAATCTGAATCTAGAGCCCAAAATTTGAAAAAAAATGGTCCAAAATAGGGGGGTCGACCTATTCCAGGGCTCCTAGAGAAAAATAATGAGGGGTGTCACGGGGTATGACTATATAGGTCTTGTAGAGGAGAAACAGGCGCTTCTTTTGCGCAAGGTATCGAAGGGCGCTATGTTCAAAAATCTGAAACTAGAGCCCAAAATTTGAAAAAAAATGGTCCAAAATAGGGGGGTCGACCTATTCCACGGCTCCTAGAGAAAAATAATGAGGGGTGTCACGGGTTATGACTATATAGGTCTTGTAGAGGAGAAACAGGCGCTTCTTTTGCGCAAGGTATCGAAGGGCGCTATGTTCAAAAATCTGAAACTAGAGCCCAAAATTTGAAAAAAATGGTCCAAAATAGGGGGGTCGACCTATTCCACGGCTCCTAGAGAAAAATAATGAGGGGTGTCACGGGGTATGACTATATAGGTCTTGTAGAGGAGAAACAGGCGCTTCTTTTGCGCAAGGTATCGAAGGGCGCTATGTTCAAAAATCTGAATCTAGAGCCCAAAATTTGAAAAAAAATGGTCCAAAATAGGGGGGTCGACCTATTCCAGGGCTCCTAGAGAAAAATAATGAGGGGTGTCACGGGGTATGACTATATAGGTCTTGTAGAGGAGAAACAGGCGCTTCTTTTGCGCAAGGTATCGAAGGGCGCTATGTTCAAAAATCTGAAACTAGAGCCCAAAATTTGAAAAAAAATGGTCCAAAATAGGGGGGTCGACCTATTCCACGGCTCCTAGAGAAAAATAATGAGGGGTGTCACGGGGTATGACTATATAGGTCTTGTAGAGGAGAAACAGGCGCTTCTTTTGCGCAAGGTATCGAAGGGCGCTATTTTCAAAAATCTGAAATTAGAGCCCAAAATTTGAAAAAAATGGTCCAAAATAGGGGGGTCGACCTATTCCACGGCTCCTAGAGAAAAATAATGAGGGGTGTCACGGGGTATGACTATATAGGTCTTGTAGAGGAGAAACAGGCGCTTCTTTTGCGCAAGGTATCGAAGGGCGCTATGTTCAAAAATCTGAAACTAGAGCCCAAAATTTGAAAAAAAATGGTTCAAAATAGGGGGGTCGACATATTCCAGGGCTCCTAGAGAAAAATAATGAGGGGTGTCACGGGGTATGACTATATAGGTCTTGTAGAGGAGAAACAGGCGCTTCTTTTGCGCAAGGTATCGAAGGGCGCTATGTTCAAAAATCTGAATCTAGAGCCCAAAATTTGAAAAAAAATGGTCCAAAATAGGGGGGTCGACCTATTCCACGGCTCCTAGAGAAAAATAATGAGGGGTGTCACGGGGTATGACTATATAGGTCTTGTAGAGGAGAAACAGGCGCTTCTTTTGCGCAAGGTATCGAAGGGCGCTATGTTCAAAAATCTGAAACTAGAGCCCAAAATTTGAAAAAAAATGGTCCAAAATAGGGGGGTCGACCTATTCCACGGCTCCTAGAGAAAAATAATGAGGGGTGTCACGGGGTATGACTATATAGGTCTTGTAGAGGAGAAACAGGCGCTTCTTTTGCGCAAGGTATCGAAGGGCGCTATGTTCAAAAATCTGAAACTAGAGCCCAAAATTTGAAAAAAAATGGTTCAAAATAGGGGGGTCGACATATTCCAGGGCTCCTAGAGAAAAATAATGAGGGGTGTCACGGGGTATGACTATATAGGTCTTGTAGAGGAGAAACAGGCGCTTCTTTTGCGCAAGGTATCGAAGGGCGCTATGTTCAAAAATCTGAAACTAGAGCCCAAAATTTGAAAAAAATGGTCCAAAATAGGGGGGTCGACCTATTCCACGGCTCCTAGAGAAAAATAATGAGGGGTGTCACGGGGTATGACTATATAGGTCTTGTAGAGGAGAAACAGGCGCTTCTTTTGCGCAAGGTATCGAAGGGCGCTATGTTCAAAAATCTGAAACTAGAGCCCAAAATTTGAAAAAAAATGGTTCAAAATAGGGGGGTCGACATATTCCAGGGCTCCTAGAGAAAAATAATGAGGGGTGTCACGGGGTATGACTATATAGGTCTTGTAGAGGAGAAACAGGCGCTTCTTTTGCGCAAGGTATCGAAGGGCGCTATGTTCAAAAATCTGAATCTAGAGCCCAAAATTTGAAAAAAAATGGTCCAAAATAGGGGGGTCGACCTATTCCAGGGCTCCTAGAGAAAAATAATGAGGGGTGTCACGGGGTATGACTATATAGGTCTTGTAGAGGAGAAACAGGCGCTTCTTTTGCGCAAGGTATCGAAGGGCGCTATGTTCAAAAATCTGAAACTAGAGCCCAAAATTTGAAAAAAAATGGTCCAAAATAGGGGGGTCGACCTATTCCACGGCTCCTAGAGAAAAATAATGAGGGGTGTCACGGGGTATGACTATATAGGTCTTGTAGAGGAGAAACAGGCGCTTCTTTTGCGCAAGGTATCGAAGGGCGCTATGTTCAAAAATCTGAATCTAGAGCCCAAAATTTGAAAAAAAATGGTCCAAAATAGGGGGGTCGACCTATTCCAGGGCTCCTAGAGAAAAATAATGAGGGGTGTCACGGGGTATGACTATATAGGTCTTGTAGAGGAGAAACAGGCGCTTCTTTTGCGCAAGGTATCGAAGGGCGCTATGTTCAAAAATCTGAAACTAGAGCCCAAAATTTGAAAAAAAATGGTCCAAAATAGGGGGGTCGACCTATTCCACGGCTCCTAGAGAAAAATAATGAGGGGTGTCACGGGGTATGACTATATAGGTCTTGTAGAGGAGAAACAGGCGCTTCTTTTGCGCAAGGTATCGAAGGGCGCTATGTTCAAAAATCTGAAACTAGAGCCCAAAATTTGAAAAAAAATGGTCCAAAATAGGGGGGTCGACCTATTCCACGGCTCCTAGAGAAAAATAATGAGGGGTGTCACGGGGTATGACTATATAGGTCTTGTAGAGGAGAAACAGGCGCTTCTTTTGCGCAAGGTATCGAAGGGCGCTATGTTCAAAAATCTGAAACTAGAGCCCAAAATTTGAAAAAAAATGGTTCAAAATAGGGGGGTCGACATATTCCACGGCTCCTAGAGAAAAATAATGAGGGGTGTCACGGGGTATGACTATATAGGTCTTGTAGAGGAGAAACAGGCGCTTCTTTTGCGCAAGGTATCGAAGGGCGCTATGTTCAAAAATCTGAATCTAGAGCCCAAAATTTGAAAAAAATGGTCCAAAATAGGGGGGTCGACCTATTCCACGGCTCCTAGAGAAAAATAATGAGGGGTGTCACGGGGTATGACTATATAGGTCTTGTAGAGGAGAAACAGGCGCTTCTTTTGCGCAAGGTATCGAAGGGCGCTATGTTCAAAAATCTGAAACTAGAGCCCAAAATTTGAAAAAAAATGGTCCAAAATAGGGGGGTCGACCTATTCCACGGCTCCTAGAGAAAAATAATGAGGGGTGTCACGGGGTATGACTATATAGGTCTTGTAGAGGAGAAACAGGCGCTTCTTTTGCGCAAGGTATCGAAGGGCGCTATGTTCAAAAATCTGAAACTAGAGCCCAAAATTTGAAAAAAATGGTCCAAAATAGGGGGGTCGACCTATTCCACGGCTCCTAGAGAAAAATAATGAGGGGTGTCACGGGGTATGACTATATAGGTCTTGTAGAGGAGAAACAGGCGCTTCTTTTGCGCAAGGTATCGAAGGGCGCTATGTTCAAAAATCTGAAACTAGAGCCCAAAATTTGAAAAAAATGGTCCAAAATAGGGGGGTCGACCTATTCCACGGCTCCTAGAGAAAAATAATGAGGGGTGTCACGGGGTATGACTATATAGGTCTTGTAGAGGAGAAACAGGCGCTTCTTTTGCGCAAGGTATCGAAGGGCGCTATGTTCAAAAATCTGAAACTAGAGCCCAAAATTTGAAAAAAAATGGTTCAAAATAGGGGGGTCGACATATTCCAGGGCTCCTAGAGAAAAATAATGAGGGGTGTCACGGGGTATGACTATATAGGTCTTGTAGAGGAGAAACAGGCGCTTCTTTTGCGCAAGGTATCGAAGGGCGCTATGTTCAAAAATCTGAAACTAGAGCCCAAAATTTGAAAAAAAATGGTCCAAAATAGGGGGGTCGACATATTCCAGGGCTCCTAGAGAAAAATAATGAGGGGTGTCACGGGGTATGACTATATAGGTCTTGTAGAGGAGAAACAGGCGCTTCTTTTGCGCAAGGTATCGAAGGGCGCTATGTTCAAAAATCTGAAACTAGAGCCCAAAATTTGAAAAAAAATGGTCCAAAATAGGGGGGTCGACCTATTCCACGGCTCCTAGAGAAAAATAATGAGGGGTGTCACGGGGTATGACTATATAGGTCTTGTAGAGGAGAAACAGGCGCTTCTTTTGCGCAAGGTATCGAAGGGCGCTATGTTCAAAAATCTGAAACTAGAGCCCAAAATTTGAAAAAAATGGTCCAAAATAGGGGGGTCGACCTATTCCACGGCTCCTAGAGAAAAATAATGAGGGGTGTCACGGGGTATGACTATATAGGTCTTGTAGAAGAGAAACAGGCGCTTCTTTTGCGCAAGGTATCGAAGGGCGCTATGTTCGAAAATCTGAAACTAGAGCCCAAAATTTGAAAAAAAATGTTAAAAAAAATCGGGGGGTCGAATGAGGGGTGTCATGGGGTATGACTTTAATAAGTCATATAGAAGAGAAACAGGCGCATCTTTTGCGTAAGTATTTTAGTGGCGCTATGTTCGAAAATCTGAAACTTAATTGTTCAAAACTAGATATTAAGGATTAACAGATACAGTTAAGTCTGCCTCATATCTTAACTTTCATCTAGAAATTGACAATGAGGGTCGGTTGAAAAAATTACCGACAAAAGAGATGATTTCAGCTTCCCCAATTTTGAACTTTCCATTTCTATGTAGCAACATTCCAACAGCGCCTACATACTGAGTACATATCTCCAAATCGATACTATTGCCCAGGCTTGTATTTCCTATCATGATTTCCTTGAAAGAGTGTTGGTGATCACAACGAAGCTATTAAATCAAGAGTTCGAAAATATAAAGTTGAAATTATCCTATCGTAATGTTAACGGACGTCCCGAGTTGGTTGACAGTTATGGAATAACCGTTTCACAGATGAAATCTGATATGTTACTTACGTCGTAACTTCAACCCATTCCCCCATAAACAACGAATGTGACCTTCCGAATTAGACTATTTACGGGGTTTGTAATAACACTATCAACACGACGGGTGCCGCATGTGGAGCATATCTGCTTCCCCTTCCGAATCACCTGAGATCAACCAGATTTTTTGGTGGTGTTCGTGTTGGTTAGTCATTAGTTTTCTATGTTGTGTTCAAAGTTAAAGGGTGCATATCCGATGTATTTATCATTGTTTTCAGATCGTTGTCCGAAGGTTAAGTCTACATCATTAGATATATTTAAATGTAGATACTCCTGTTCACGATGTCTGAGGATAGCATGTTCAGCTGATTTGATAGGTTATGCATCTGCAAATCAGATGTTGGAGAAGCCAATGCATGTAGCGGTAAGATCGCAAAGAGGTCGTCATTCGTGTTGGTGGTCTGAGAAGCAGTTGTTTTCTCTGGACAAGCTACGAATGGTTGGAAGACTTGTTGAGTTCTTTACTCAACCTTGTTTGCTAAGTCTTTATTGTAAGTTACTAGACTTGATGGTGTGCTTTTATCCGGGACTTCTTGCAATTAAAGAGTTTCATGCTGTTTGGGATCGACAATTACTAGTATTACAAACATCATTTTATGTAAATCGTTTGTAAAAACTCCCTTAAACGTTTGAAAATGTTTTAGAAAACATCCCTTAGTGTTTGATAGCATTTGAAAAAAAAATCGATGCAACTGACTGTCTCTGTTTCATGTCAAATGCTAAATATGTTTCGAAGCTTTTAAACACATACCCCATAATGTAGTTGAATATAAGTGAAGGTAATTTAAAGTTCGATTCTCTCTTATTCGGTTGCTGTGGTAGTCTGTAGATTTCTTGAACTCTACAGATCGGCCTACATGATGATATCATCACCAATGTTGATGTTGAAACTATCGCGGGAACATACCGTCTAAACTATTGTACTTTCTCATGATCGACGTCGTTTTGTCAGTGACGTCGCCTTTGGTGGAAATAAGTACTTGTAGATTTAATATAATGGCTGTTGTTGTAGTACACATTGACTTAACTATCATCTATATGTATGGTGCCGTGACCGATGGATCTCGAAAAATTGAAATCATTCATATCGGGGAACAGGAGTGCTGTTACCAGATTATTCAGAAGATTAGATAAAGCAAAAGAGAATTCAAATTTCAATTAAATAGAAATCATTGCAACGCTTGCAAAACTGATGCAAAAACAAACATTGTTTGAGGACTTAAACGAACAAATTTTAAAGTTAACAGAACCGGAAAATGTGGAAAATGAGGTAATAGATTCAGTGACTATGGAAACGAAGATTCGACACATACGTAAGTTCATAAAAAATGTCCAAACCCCGCAGTCCAGTCATATTGAATCACATACAACAACCCACACTATTTTAATCCAGAAACTATAACGTTTGTTCCAACGCACAACATAGCCAACCCGAACAACGCATAGTCGTTTGAAAACCCATCTGTAAAACCCAGTTACACATTCAACATGCAGCAAAGTACGTTTTCGTCAGCTAGTAATCAGAGTCACCGCCTACCAAAGCTTTCGCCTCCAACATTCTCAGGTAACATTTTAGAATGGCAACCTTCTGGGACTCATATGAGTCGGCCGTACATCTTAACCTGTCACTTACAAATATACAAAAATTGAAATACTTGAAAGCACAGCTAGAACATGAAGCCCTAGCATCAATAGCAGGTTTTGCACTCACAAATGTAAACTACGATGACGCCGTAATTTTTTTAAAGAGAGGTTCTGTCAACAAGACAAAATAATAAATGCATACATGTAGCCATTATTAGAAATCCCTTTGCTTAGAAATCAACTAACAAGCTTATAAAGTTTTTACGATAAAATGGAAGGTTACGTCAGGGGATTAGAAGCTTTGGGTCAGACACAGGAAACATACGGCCCTCTACTTGTTCCCATTATCATGAACAAATTACCCGGGGAAGTCAGACACCATCTCGCATGAGAACACAGAACAAAACATGGCTATTACGGGACCTCCGTAAAAGCATATTAGATGAGATCAATATAATTGACGCAGGACAAGAGATGGAGTCGACATACGATTTGCCCGCAACACTGTCTTTCTTTTGCCGGAATATTACAAGAATATTGAGACTAGACCTTGCGCTTTCTGTCATGAAATACACGCACCTACTCATTGCAGTTGAATAACCGACGCAGAATCCCATATGATCATAGTAAAACGTGATAAGTTATGCTTTAACTGCGTTGGTAAACACAGAATAAATGAATGTTAATCTAAACACACATGAAAACATTGTAATAAGAAACACCATACAAGCTTGTGTAATGCACGTCCAACAAACAACATAAAACCAGCGAATGAGGTAAGCCATAGAAACGGGAATAGCAGCTCGTCAGGAATATGGCCATTGTTTTATTATAATTCTTTTCTGTGTGTGATACATTATAACGTTGTGTTTATGTTGTGTCGTTTGTTACCTCATATATTTGAGTGTGCATTCACATTACTATTAGACGTGTCACGGTACTTTTCTATCCAAAATTCATGTATTTAGTTTTGATGTTATATTTGTTATTCTCATTGAATTTTGTCTAATGCTTAGTTCGTTTCTCTGTGTGTTGCATTTTAATGTTGTGTCGTTGTTCTCCTCTTACAATTAATGAGTTTCCCTCAGTTTTAGTTTGTAACTCGGATTTTTTTTCTATCGATCTACGAGTTTCGAACAGCGGTATACTACTGTTGACTTTATTTATTCAGCGCATATGAATTTTCGCGAAAAAGATAATCAGACCAGCAACCCGCCTAACGTTCACCTTGTAAATGACATTCATGATACGGAAGAAGATACTACCATTTTGTATTCTCAATCGATACTTTTGAAAACCGCCGTAGCTCAAGTAGGCTCGAATCAGCACTTTATCGATATGAATATTCTTTTTGACGAAGGAGCTCAAAGATCGTTTTTGACGCAGAACTTTGCGAAAAACCTCAATTTATAGATAGAAGGAACATTTACCGACATTTGGAGGTGAAGAGAAAAACATGAGACACTTAGAAAAGATAACAATCTATCTGAAAACCGATGCAGAACACGTATTGCCAAAGTACTGATAGTTCCGATGATCGCCACGCCTCTACAGAATCACATACGTAATAATGATACACAGAACAGTTATTTGCGTGGTTTAAAGTTAGCGTACACGATGACACAGCAAGATTCATTCGAGATATCGTTGCTTGTAGGCGCAGATCACTACAGGGATATTGCAGAAGACCATATTCTACGGAGAAACGGTCCAACCGCTGTGAAATATCCAATATCGGATATTTGCTTTCGGGACATACAAACGGTAAGAAAACTCACACGTCGGAAACTAGCATGTTTAATGTTTTAATATCACACAAAGATGAATAAAACAATCTAGAGATATTTTGGAAATTAGAATCAATAGTTATAAATAGTAAGGAGTTAGATAAAGACGACGATGCCTATATAAAAGCATATCAAGACAGATCAATTGAGTTCAGAAAAAAATAAATATTTCGCTTAGTAACCATGGAAACAGGATCATGATGAATTGCCTTCAAAAGCAGTCATGAAAAGAAGGACAGAAAACACCATTAAAAAGCATACTCTAAAATCTGATATATTAAAGAAGTATGGGAACATAATACAAGAACAGGAACGAACTGGATTCATAGAGAGAGTGGATGAAACAGCTTACACTAAAAAAAAAACTATATTCCTCATCATCCAGTACAGAAGGAATCAAGCATTACGCCTATCAGAATTGTTAATGACTGCAGTTGTCGCCAGTTGCCTAATTCACCAAGTTGTATGGCTGCCTCTTTGATACGCCGTCGAAGCTAAATGACCTGACAAAAATTCTAATGAGATTTAGAGCCAACCCTGTCGTCATAACAACGGATATTGAAAAAGCCTTATTGCATGAAGGATTAAACGAGGATGACCCATACGCTACACGTTTCTTGTGGCTCAGTAACCCATCCGACCAAACACGTTATCTACAAACTTATATATATATAGCCAAGACCGAAAATGTACGGAAAAAAGATACGGACATGAACACAAAAGTGCTTGGTATGTTATGGAACAGCAAATCCGATGATCTGATGTACCAGAAATGAGAGATTCTATTACGAGACATTGTAAGGGAGATTTTGAAACATTCTTCGAAAATATGTGAATCACTAGGACTATTGAGTCCGTTAATAATACGAGCAAAGACGCTTATACAGGATCTATGGAAAAGTAAACTTGATTGGGATGAACAAGTTCCGGAAAACTTGAAGGCTACTTGGATTAATGTTGCAAGCGACTTACAGAAAGGGACACAAATCGTATTTCCGAGATATAATTTTCAAGTAATTCTACTTCGGAACGACTTGAACTACACGAATTTTGCGATGCGAGTCTAAAAGCGTATGAAGCGACTGCATATCTGAACAACGGAAACGAAAAAACCTAACACTACAGCAACTAGAACTTATGGTCGCAGCTATCGGAACTAGACAATCGTCACATGTAAAATCAACTTTTGAATGTAAAAAAGTAGTTTTCTGGTCGGATAGCATATAATTACACTGGTTCAAATCGTCGAAACCGTTGAAACGATTTAAATGCGATTTGAGTGCGAGAAATTACGGAATCTACAAATCAATATGAATGGAGATATTGTCCAAAAGAATGCAATCCAACAGATCTCTTAACACGAAGAATTGACGCCGATCAATACATCAATAGCGTCATTTTGTAAAAAGACCGAATTGGTTAACGAATCGGACAAAATGACCAGAAATAACTCCTACAAGTAAAACAGTATTGACAATTACAAGAAAAAACGACGACGAGGAGTTTAAAACAATGACGTTCATACTGGTTACTATGGTATTAGTAACATTGTATTATTTCCGAACTTCCGATGATTGCATTGATGTCCTTGTATCGCTACAGAATGGTTGTTCAGCTTTCGATTAACTTACGAAGTTTTCGAATTACTAAGGAATCAATATACCATTTAAGCCTCGGTCACACCTAACGTATGAACGGACGCCTAACGGATGAACATAAAAGTTGTCCGTTGACAAAATTGTTATCCGTTGGGAGTCCGTTGATGTACTGACCGAATAAAACGGACGTTTAACGAATGCATAACGGACTAACATCGGATATGCAACGTACGAGAAATGGAAACGTTCCGGACAGAACGGCTGTCGAACGTACATCCAACGGACGAGTACCGCATAAAACGGACACCTAACGGAAGCGAACCGATTAAAACGGATGAACAAGATATACGGAAAAATTAAAGGCGACAATAATAATACATGTAAATCTCATAAATATTCCAAATGATTCTGTGTAACTGGTTTTGGTTTGCTCTTCAAAATGCCACCAAAGTGCAGTGTCTGGCCTGAATAAGAGCTGCTTGATTGTGAAGGCGTCCCCATACTCTAAGATCGATTATGAATAAAAAGAATTCATGAACCTTTAGAAATCTGACAAACCAATATTTGGCATTTCTGACACGAATTTTTCAATTGGCATTTATCCGTTTCAGATCCGTTCATCATCCGTTTTATCCGGTATACGTCCGATAGAAGTTCGTTTCTCATTCGTTTAATATCCGTTTTATCCGTTAAACGACCAGTATAAGTCCGTTGGTAAAGCCTCGGTCACACCTTACCGGATAGCTCGAACGGACGCCTAACGGATAACTTTTTTTCAATCTGTTCATGTCCGTTAGACGTCCGTTCTTATCCGTTAGACGTCCGTCCATGTCCGTTAAGCGTACGTTTTGTCCGTCGACGTCCGTTCTGTCCGGTGGAAAATTTTGAGCATGTTCAAAACTTTGAACGGACGTCAAACGGATAAAATGTCCGTTGAACGTCCGTTAGGCGTGCGTTTTGTACGGTACTCGTCCGTTTCGTTTCCGTTTTAATCCGTTACGTGTCCGTTATACATCCGTTGGAGGTCTGGAAGATAAATTCACCAACGGACTTCTACCGGACGTGTAACGGATAAAACGGATGTTGAACGAATGAGAGGATAAAACGGATTATGCACGGATCTGAAACGGATAAATGCCAATTGAAAATTTCGCGTCAGAAATGCCAATTATTGGTATGTCATATTTCTTAAGGTTCATGAATTCATATTATTCATAATCGACCTTAGAGTAAGGGCGATTCTTCACAATCAAGCAGCTCTTATTCAGGTCAGACACTGACCTTTTGCGGTATTTTGAAGAATAAACCGAAACCAGTTACACCTAAACATTTTTATGCGATGTACATGTACTATTATTGTCGCCTTTAATTTTTCCGTATATAATGTTCATCCCTTTTATCCGGTACGCTTCTGTTAGGTGTCCGTTTTATGCGGTACTCGTCCGTTGGATGTACGTTCGGCATCCGTTCTGTCGGTATGTTTCCGTTTCTCGTACGTTGCATATCCGGTGTGTGTCCGTTAGGCATCCGTTACACGTCCGTTTTATTCGGTCAGTACATCAACGGACTCCCAACGGATAACAATTTTGTCAACGGACAACCTTTATTTTCATCCGTTAGTCGTCCGTTAGTGCTATCCGGTAAGGTGTGACAGATGCTTTAGTTATCCTCCAGACCTTCAACGGATGTATAACGGACACGTAACGGATACAAAACGGAAACGAAACGGACGAGTACCGTACAAAACGGAAGCCTAACGGACGTTCAACGAACATTTTATCCGTTGGCCTCCGTTCAAAGTTTTAAACATGTTCAAAATTTTCCACCGGACAGAACGGACGTCGACGGATAAAACGTACGCTTAACGGACATGCAACGGATATGGACGGACGTCTAACGGATAAGAACAGACGTCTAACGGACATGAACGGATTGAAAAAAAGTTATCCGTTAGGCATCCGTTCGACCTACCCGTTTAGGTGTGACCAAGGCTTAAGGAATGAATTACCCTATCTATTTTTGGTAAAACCTTTATGAATTTCGAGTTTCCAATGCTTTTCAACTTTATACTTAATTTGGTTATTTAAGACTACCCGTGTGATCTTTCCAGCATTGTAGTATATACTACAAATTTAAAACCTGGGACAACCCCATGAAGGGATCGAACTCACATACGAACATACATTTGGAGGACCACCTATGGTTCGACCATCACTGGTTTTCTACGAAGAAGTATTTGTATAGATACTTTCTTTATAAAAGATAACATCTGGTTCTATTTTTAGCTCTCTGTATATCCAAATATCCTTGGTTCTAATAAATTGAAGGTAACAATACGTAAGGCTAACACTAACAGCTGTTGCATGAGGTTTTGAACTCTTTGAAGGCTATGTCCGAACAATGATCACCGTGAATGTGTTGGATATTCGTGTTGTCTTCCTAAAAGCTAAATTGACAAACAAACAAAGTTGGATCGACTTGCGCGAGAGTGTGGGGTAGAATTGACAGAGACAGAATCATTCAGCGTTGTTACATCCAACTCGGACGTAACAGTCTTTGCACTGAATCTGTCTACTCATCACCAAGTCATCATAGATTTTACAGTGGATGTGAATGCCCTTGAGGGTCTAGCATATAACATTCTCCTAATAGTGTTCGTAGACGAAAGCCTCGACGCTGCCATACTGCTATTGTTGGGAAAATACATCAATGAGAATGATCAGTGATGGGGGACACTCATCCCTTCGTAAGTTTTTCGCACCCCATCACGAGTTGGTTGAACGTTATGGAATAAGCGTTTCACAAATAATATCGGATATGTTCCTTACATCGTAACTACAATCCCCTTCCCTTTTATGAATGTAACCTACCGAATTAGACTATTTTTCCGGATTTGTTATAAGATGAGCAACACGACGGGTGCCACATGTGGAACAGGATCTGCTTACCCTTCCGGAGCACCTGAGATCAACCCTAGTTTTTGGTGGGGTTCGTATTGCTTATTCTTTAGTTTTCTTTGATGTGTCATGCATGTCATGTGAACTATTGTTTGCCTGTTAGTCTTTTTCATTTTCAGCCATGGCATTGTCAGTTTATTTTCGATTTATGAGTTTGACTATATCCCTCTGGTATCTTTTGTCCCTCTTTTAGTTTTACCAAACAGGAGGTTGCGTGTGTCTCCATCTTTTAAGAATATCTTCCCCAGTGTTGTTTCTAGGAGTTGATACATAGGTGGAGGAAGAGATTTACCAAAGACGTACAAACTATCGTGACATAAACAATCCAATCGGAGCAGTAAAAATTTAGCAACGTCGTTTTACGGCAGTCTGAAGTATAAGAGAAGTACAGAGACAATTAGTTTTTTTTACATTTAAATCTTTCAACGCGCGACGACGGAGGGTGGATCGAGGAAATTCCACCTTATGGGTACTACCAGTTGATGGTTGATAAACAAACTAAATAAAAACTCCCCGGTAGATGCATCGATTGAAGCAAAACTTTGCGGGACCTGGTACTACGTCGAACAAACGATTACTACAAAATCCTAAAACTTTGGACCATACCAATACGTGGTTCAAGCTGCATATCTTCGTGAATTCTGCTGTTTGTACACTCACTTCTTTGGTCCACTGAAAGGTGTGTTTACATTCTCAAAATACGGTTGCCAGGTTTCGCCGCCAAAGAATAAGACAGGTGTGACGATCAAGGATGCTTTTTAAACGGTATTTAAGTCACGCATTCCCACAAAACTATGGACGGTTAAAATACACAACAAAGAGGTCAAGGTGATATTAAAAAAAAAACGACGTTGTTGTCTACTCTACCTATCCCAATGTAGCTCGGAAAGTCGAGTGTAGCCGACCGTCATAACCACATCATGAAGGAGAATTCGAAGTAGTACACAAAGCATGATTGGTCCTTTGGGTTATCACGTTGGCCAACAAAAACACTACCAACCAGACTTTGAAATGAATCTATTATAATCTGTTTATAGCTATTTTACCTATAACAACATTGTTAATTTCTTGGTTTCTATGGCTTATTTTTCATATCATTTTACTGTACTGAGAATGGAAATCATGTAAAAATTTCAAAATGTGAGTTTAAATTATAGCGCCACTCAAAACATTGCGCAACATATGCATCTGTATCTCCTCTACAAGACCTATATAGTCATACCCCGTGACACCCCTCATTATTTTTCTCTAGGAGCCGTGGAATAGGTCGACCCCCCTATTTTGGACCATTTTTTTCAAATTTTGGGCTCTAGTTTCAGATTTTTGAACATAGCGCCCTTCGATACCTTGCGCAAAAGAAGCACCTGTTTCTCCTCTACAAGACCTATATAGTCATACCCCGTGACACCCCTCATTATTTTTCTCTAGGAGCCGTGGAATAGGTCGACCCCCCTATTTTGGACCATTTTTTTTCAAATTTTGGGCTCTAGTTTCAGATTTTTGAACATAGCGCCCTTCGATACCTTGCGCAAAAGAAGCGCCTGTTTCTCTTCTACAAGACCTATATAGTCATACCCCGTGACACCCCTCATTATTTTTCTCTAGGAGCCGTGGAATAGGTCGACCCCCCTATTTTGGACCATTTTTTTCAAATTTTGGGCTCTAGTTTCAGATTTTCGAACATAGCGCCCTTCGATACCTTGCGCAAAAGAAGCACCTGTTTCTCCTCTACAAGACCTATATAGTCATACCCCGTGACACCCCTCATTATTTTTCTCTAGGAGCCGTGGAATATGTCGACCCCCCTATTTTGGACCATTTTTTTCAAATTTTGGGCTCTAGTTTCAGATTTTTGAACATAGCGCCCTTCGATACCTTGCGCAAAAGAAGCGCCTGTTTCTCTTCTACAAGACCTATATAGTCATACCCCGTGACACCCCTCATTATTTTTCTCTAGGAGCCGTGGAATAGGTCGACCCCCCTATTTTGGACCATTTTTTTTCAAATTTTGGGCTCTAGTTTCAGATTTTTGAACATAGCGCCCTTCGATACCTTGCGCAAAAGAAGCGCCTGTTTCTCTTCTACAAGACCTATATAGTCATACCCCGTGACACCCCTCATTATTTTTCTCTAGGAGCCCTGGAATAGGTCGACCCCCCCTATTTTGGACCATTTTTTTCAAACTTTGGGCTCTAGTTTCAGATTTTTGAACATAGCGCCCTTCGATACCTTGCGCAAAAGAAGCGCCTGTTGCTCTTCTACAAGACCTATATAGTCATACCCCGTGACACCCCTCATTATTTTTCTCTAGGAGCCGTGGAATAGGTCGACCCCCCTATTTTGGACCATTTTTTTCAAATTTTGGGCTCTAGTTTCAGATTTTTGAACATAGCAGCCTTCGATACCTTGCGCAAAAGAAGCGCCTGTTTCTCTTCTACAAGACCTATATAGTCATACCCCGTGACACCCCTCATTATTTTTCTCTAGGAGCCGTGGAATAGGTCGACCCCCCTATTTTGGACCATTTTTTTCAAATTTTGGGCTCTAGTTTCAGATTTTTGAACATAGCGCCCTTCGATACCTTGCGCAAAAGAAGCACCTGTTTCTCTTCTACAAGACCTTTATAGTCATACCCCGTGACACCCCTCATTATTTTTCTCTAGGAGCCCTGGAATAAGTCGACCACCCTATTTTGGACCATTTTTTTCAAATTTTGGGCTCTAGTTTCAGATTTTTGAACATAGCGCCCTTCGATACCTTGCGCAAAAGAAGCGCCTGTTGCTCCTCTACAAGACCTATATAGTCATACCCCGTGACACCCCTCATTATTTTTCTCTAGGAGCCGTGGAATAGGTCGACCTCCCTATTTTGGACCATTTTTTTCAAATTTTGGGCTCTAGTTTCAGATTTTTGAACATAGCGCCCTTCGATACCTTGCGCAAAAGAAGCACCTGTTTCTCCTCTACAAGACCTATATAGTCATACCCCGTGACACCCCTCATTATTTTTCTCTAGGAGCCGTGGAATAGGTCGACCCCCCTATTTTGGACCATTTTTTTCAAATTTTGGGCTCTAGTTTCAGATTTTGAACATAGCGCCCTTCGATACCTTGCGCAAAAGAAGCGCCTGTTTCTCTTCTACAAGACCTATATAGTCATACCCCGTGACACCCCTCATTATTTTTCTCTAGGAGCCGTGGAATAGGTCGACCCCCCTATTTTGGA